>NC_051438.1:27111498-27222902 GCF_001649575.2 Kryptolebias marmoratus | reverse complement strand
AAAAAATCTAGTTAGGCGGAAGTGGGCGTGGCCAATGTAAAAAAGATGCAGAATCATCCATAGTTTCAGGTGCCATCAAAATTTTGAGTGTAGGACTTACGGTTTAGGAGTTATTGGCAAAAACGCATTGTCCTTTGTTATAGCGCCCCCTAGGTATGGGACGATATGATTTCTTTTTTCTGAGTAGCGGTAGGGTTTTCCTATCAGACTGCCTGGTTGGCTTTTCTGCAGGAGTTTCTCGTTTTTCTGGCCAACGTGTTTTACCGGAGAAGAATAAAAATAGAGAATTATGAAAAATCCTTGAACAAAAATCCAAAAACAATAGGGTTTCCTGCTCCGCTGGGAGCAGGCGAACGGCCATGCCTTGCATTGGCCGCCCGCTTGCTTCCGCGGGCTTGGAACCCTAATAATCACAGGATTTTGTGGCTGTAGTAAGGCCACTGAAATCATCACCTTAAGTCTGCTTAAGTATGCCTTTTAGTATGTTTTGCTTTATTGTGTTACTTATTTATTATAAAAAATAGGTAAAACTGATCTTTATAAGCAGAGAACAGTTTTTCATGTAGAAATAAAGCTGCTGAAAAACTGTTTAGGATAGTGTGATGTTTAGACGTGTCAGGTATGGCTGGACAGAATGGGAATACAGTAAGTGGGTCACTGTTTATTTCTTCACAAAGATGTTTTTGTCATAGTTGCTACATGGTTAAAGGGTTGTTCTGTACATTATTTCTGCTGTCTTTCAAATGTGCCTCTTCCTATCATTGAAACCCTGCAATTTTGCTGGATTCCACACTTGTGTTGCATGTAGAAACAAGAGCCATAGCTTGTTTAACATGCAGTCGCACCATATGGCGTGTGTGTGTGTGTATCACACTGAGGCACTTCCTAATATAGGACCTCTGGGCCTTCGACTGTCCAGTACTTTACACACCCACGAGCCTGCAAGTGAAGTGCTCATGCTGCTCTCATCCTCCCAAACACAGGAGAGTCATCAAGTTTGGAAAAAGTGCTGAAAGAATAAAATAAAGGCTGCTTGTGGCAGAAATGTTTTCATGTGCTGATCATTCATTCCAGTTGAACAGAAAGACATGCTTTAGGAAGCAAAAGCTCGATGATTGCACTCTTTTTTTCAGTCATTGCAGTTTCCCATCAGCAGAAAAAACACAAGGTGTCCTATAGGGCCTTGTTAGCAGGTAGGACTCCAGAGGCTGCTGAGGGGTACCGGCGGGCCAAGTGGGCTGCAGCTGGGGCTGTTGCTGAGGCAAAGGCTCGGGTGTGGGAGGAGTTCGGTAAGGCCTTGGATGGAGACTCTCGATCAGCTCCGAGAAGAGGCTGAGACGGGGGAAGAGCCACTTTACCAAAGCTGTGTATAGTGGAGGTGAGGTGCTGCTGATCTCAACCAGTGATGTTGTCAGGCGGTGGGAGGAATACTTCGAGGACATTCTCAATCCCACCAACATGTCTTCCATGGAGGAAGCTGAGTCTGGGGATTTTGGGGTGGGGGTGTCGAGGTAGTTAAAAAGATCTGTGGTGGCAGGGCTCCAGCCAGGGGTGGATGACATCTGCCCTGAGTTCCTTAAGGATCTGGATGTTGCTGGGCTGTCTTGGTTGACATGCCTTTGCAACATTGCATGGACATCGAGGGCAGTGCCACTAGATTGGCAGACTGGGGTGGTGGTTCCCCTTTTTAAGTGGTGGGACCAGAGGGTGTGTTTCAAATACAGGGGAATCACACTCTTCAGCCTCCCTGGTAAGGTCTGTTCAGGGGTGCTGGAGAAGAGAGTCTGGTCAATAGTCAAACGTCCGATTCCGGATAAACAATGTTGTTACGGGCCATTCAGTCCCGAAACAAACAGTGCAAGAGTGTGGTTCGTATTGTCAGCAATAAGTCGGACCTCTTCAGGGTGAGAGTTGGACTTTGCCATGGCTGCCCATTGTAACAGATTCTGTTCATGACTTTTATGGACAGAGTTTCTTAGTGCAGCCATGGAGGGGTTCCGGTTCAGTAGCCTCAGGATTCCATCTCTAATATTTGCAGATGATGTGGTCCAGTTGTGCCGTGATCTATTGTGTACTCTGTACTGGTCAGTTATGGTGAAGAGGGAGCTGAGCTGCAAGGCAAAGGTCTCTGTTTTTTTTGGTCTATGTTCCTACCCTCACCTATGATCATGAACTTTGGGTAATGACAGAAAGAATGAGATCAGGGATATAGGCGGTTGAAATACAGGGTAGCTGGGCTCTTCCTTCGAGATAGGGTGAAAAGTTTGGTCATCCGGAAGGGACTCGGAGTAGAGCGTCTGCTCCTCCACATCGAGAGGAGCCAGTTGAGGTGGTCTTGGCATCTGGTAAGGATTCCCCAGGGCGCATCCCTAGGGAGGTGTTCTGGGCATGTCCAACTGGAAGGAGATCCGGGGAAGATCCACGACATTCATGACGGCTGGCCTGGGAATGTCTTGGAATCTTCCTGGAAGAGGTGGCTGTGGAAAGAGATCTCTGGCCTTCCCTGCTCATGCTGCTGCTCCCGCGACCCGACTTTGGAACAAGCGGTAGATAATGGATGGATAGGAAAACACAGTTGTCAGTCTGTATTGTTCACCACAAAGTCTCCTAATTGCAAACAATAAAAAACATAATTTGTACCTGATGCATTTGTTTAAAAAAGGATGATGTAATTAAGCAAGAATGTGTTGTCCTTTCTAATGCTTTCATCTTCTTCCAGCTGCCTGCAAATGCCAAGCCTGTAAACACAGACCCAGACTAAATGGGTCACATTAGTGCTGTAGCCCAGACAGGTTATTGGTCACCAAATGGATTAATTGTTCACATGTCATGTTGCAGTTTTAAGTTCAAATGAAAACACATACACAAAAAAACTAAATATTTCTGAGAACTGAACTGAACTAGTCTAAGTTTAAACCATCTTTTTCAGACACCTGCCCAAGGAAAAGACAAACCCCAGGCTGGTCCATCTAAATCTCTTTCCCTGCCTGAGATTAAGAATAAGCTGTCAACGGCAGTCAAAGAGGTGAGGCTGTCACTTTTTTTCAGTTTATTCCCTCCTAACTGATTAGTAAGGTTTTGTTTTAATGGTTCTTTTCTTCAGGGGAAGCCATTACCGAAGACAGAGCAAAAGTTTGAAAATTTTGTGAGGACTTCTTATAAAGTCACAGACAAAAATGTAAGTAATGATTGCACCTATTTTTGAATGACCTTATTTCGATAAATTTGACTTTGGAACTTGCTTGTTTTAATCAAGTTTTACATTTTTGTATCTGATGAGAAAAGAGCTATTTGTATCAATTTTCTCCATTATTACAATCAATGCGTTCAGGTTTATGAGCCAAGGGTGTTGTATCCTGCTCAACTTTTCAGAAATATTCCTCCATTTGCTGATTGTTTGTAGCTGTGGGCACATTTTATGCAAACCTTGTGATTTAAAAGCTCTTTGCAGGGATGCATTCCTAAGAATGTGTTATTGTTCCTCACTCTGTCCTCATACATCACTGTATCTCGTAAACCTCGAATGTCTCTACAGCACGGGCTTTTTATACATATTTTCATTGTCTTAGCAAGTTTGTTTGAGAGTACACCTGCCAAGGCAAACTCACTCTCAGTGATTTACGGGATTTTGTCTTTCGTAGCCTGAATGAAGGGATGTACATGAATGAAAAGGCCTTTTTTTCACCAAGTGAAGGGCTGAGATCTTTCCTAATGCTGCATATCATTTCAGATGAGAAACAAAATCCCCTGCACTTATTCTGATTTAATCGCCCCAAACCTCAGGGCACTAAAAAGTAGTACATAGACAAGGGTTCCCTGCGACCATTCACAGGATCAAGTAGGTGTAGAAAATGAATGGTTGGATGTGCTCCAGTTTATGATAGGAGAGTATTTCTCCATGATGTTTGGTTCTAATACTTCCATTTACTTGTCCATGAAGCACATCTCTGTTTATAAACACAGATGCATTATATTTCTTACCCAAAATCTTAATAATAATTTACATGCATGACAGTTTGAACATGTTTGTGCAAATCTTTGCTACCTCTGAAGAGAAAAACAAACCTTTGTGCAGGCCTTATCATCCTTTGCACCCTCTTTAGAGTAGCTCCGTCTTACATGGCGATCACCTAAAACGGACTATCCAAACTGTTAGAATGTGAACTCTAGAGTTCAAGAGCAGGTGGAAGCTCTTTAGAGCGACACGGGCTGGGTGGACAGGCAGAGAGTGGGGGTGGAGCTGGGTCTGGGAGAGCTTGTTGATCCCAGTGTGTAGAAACATCTGTGGAAGTGCTTTGGTTTCATCAGCCAAGGCTGAGATCTGTCAGACCTGAAGCACCTAGTCATACGCTCTGGTATGTGCTGCTGCCCCCACCCAACCCCTCGTCGTTCCCCAACAGCCCCATCCAAACTCTGTGTTCCCACAGGCAACAGGCACAGAACTCATGTTGTAGTAAAAATGAGTCATGTGCCTTGTGCTGTTTAGCACTTCATTTGGATGATTTATATTTTTTACTCTCTTTCTCTCCTTCTCCCCTCACCTTCCTCAGGTGGTCAAAGATCTCTGGAGTTTCCTGCAAACACTGAAGAAGTAACATTTATCCAGAAGCATTTCTGTGTTTTCCTGCAAGACATTTAAAGGCACATTCAGCACAATTTCTCACTCATTCTTATCCTGTCAGCACTTTGAAAGCCTGTGGTCAGAAGACTAAATGATTTCTAATATTTGGTAAAGCATTTATTCATAGAATCAAGTAACTTTTTTAGATGCAAAGCAGTCATTGTGCTGGTTCACTCAACTTCATGTGAACTGGGTGTAAATTCAGTGTAGAGTTGGTTTAAATCTGCACCACCTCTAAGTGTTATACCTGTTTTGTCCTGCAGAAGTCTTTATACTTTAATATAGGAGAGAAAGATTTACACCAGCTGAAAGCAAAGAAATATTCAACTCGAATAATTTTCTAAATGTAATGAACAAGTGATAGATCATCAGATGAAATCAGAATATTTTCAGGTAAACAAACCATATCTGACTGTAAACCCAGAACCTGATAGTAGTACTTTTATCATCAAATGTACCAAACTGTACAAATGGCTCAAACTTCTGTTTTCTTTCAAGAAGTCAGGCTTTATTGTAATGTTTTTTAAAGTGGTCTTGAGAAATAGTTTCCCAGGTTTTCTAAAAGTCTTTCAAAGGTTTTTTTCTGCTACTTTTTTACTAATTCTGGTGCAATTTCTGTACCAGATCATCTGCAGTGCAATGCTATTTGTTTATTTGTTAAGGTATTTACTGTAGTCACTGGGAAAAAAGTCCAAATATTTCAATTGTAGTTGTATTTTACATATCAGGACATATCAACAAAATATCTAGTTTTTACCAAATTCTAAAATGATCCAAACCTAAACTCCAGTGTACAAAGACACAACAGAGTCCACCGATTTTACAACCATTTTACTAATTTTTCTTTCCCCCAGTGACTGTAACCCTAAGTTATAATTAAAGGTATAACTCAACCTTAAATAAATACAAACAGTTGAGCAACAATAACAGATCAGCAGCTTTCAGGACCAGTGAGGTGATTTGATCTGTAGTTTTGGATCAACTGGAGGTTGCATCTCTCAGGTTCAGTGTTGTTGTTTTTTTCTTCATTTCTTAATGACATATGAATAATTTTGGGGGTGGGAGTGTGCTTGGTGCTCAAACCTGTCAAAATGGGGGAAGTGGGGTACACATTGGTCAAGTCACTAGTTTTCCATTTGACTGAAATTTTCCTGATTTGATAATAATTAAAAATAACCATAAAAAATAATAAAACACTACTACAATATCCAAGATATGCCAATTTCTTTTGACAAGCAGCACTGAACAGAAAACCAGTAACAAAGCAGCCAGTTGTCAGAGGAAGACTTTGATAGACTTTCAGATGGTCTGGTAAATTATTGCAATAAGATAGTTTTTAATTGATCCAAGAAATTAGTTTCTTCAGAGGCAAAATTTAACAAAGTGAAGGTTACTCAAAAACTCTGCATGGTACTGTATCTTATTTTCATTTGACCAAAAGACTCAAAGACGGAATAAAAACAGCTGCAGTTTGAACAGTTTATGGCAGTTTATGGTGGTTTATGGTGGTTTATGGTAGTTTATGGTAGTTTATGGTGGTGGAACTATCAGGCTGGACGTTCTCCTCCTGGCTGCTGAAAGTGAGGCTGACATTCCAACACATTCTGTTGCTTCATACAACAGCTCCTTCACTTTGGATTTTTTAAGTTGTTTCTTTCTTGAGTAAAACGATGCAAAAGGAGAAATTGCAGATTGTGTTTTTAAAAGTCTCCCCAGTAACCAGAAATCAATCAGTTTTGATTGGTGTGAATTTGAGCAGAGTATTCAGGACTTCGACTAGATGATAGTGGGATGATTTCCTATCAGCCAGTAAGTGTCTTTTGCTTCTGTCCATTTCTGTTTTCTTAACATGCTCACTGAAAAACTGTTATTTGTTTGTCATACTGCAGTTGGTTCATTCATGCAAACTGTAACTGTATGGAAATTTGTCCACTCAGTTCAAAGCAGCTCAGTATGTGGAATTTTTTATTTTTATTTTGTTTTTAAATTTGCCAGCAACCCAAAGGGTTACTTCTTTTAATCCATCAATGATAAAATGAAACAAAGCTTGATTTGGTAAAAATAAATGTCATTCAGGAGCCATAAATGCGTACATAACCAGGAATGTGTTCGGTTCATCGATGAGCAGTCAGTAGTTTGTTTTTATGACGTTTTCATCGAGAACACCCTGGTTATTTCTGGATGAGAGTAGTGTCGTTCTCTAGATGTTCTTTTTTTTCAAACAAGGATATTAAAACCTTGAAAGAAAAAAAAAAGTTGTTTTAGCTGCATTTTTTATCATCTGTTTTAAAAGATTTCCAACACATGGAGGTATTTCCAAACAGTTCTAAGACGGTGAGAGCATTAAGTCCCGTGTGTGACCCCGAGTCCTTTTAAAGGGGTAAATGTTAGTGAAGTAGTTTGGTTCCACTTTCAGATTTTATTAGGTTTAGGCTTCTTTAACTAACTGATGTGACATAAATTACTGTACCTTGATATTTTCCCTCGAGCTAAAGCTGCAATGCCTTTCCTGAAGTCTGTTTCTTTATTTGTCAGTCATTTCTAATTCATCTGATCAGACTTAATGAACATTATTTTCTGTGAGTAACATCTTTTTTTGTTTAAAAGCTGGCAGCTGAACTGTTATGTTTTGAATATTTGCTTACACTACCCTTCCCTCATACCTCTTTGAACATTTAGCCTCCCTTTTTTAAATATATGTTCTAATTTGCTATTAAAGTGTTTTCTTTTCAAAATTTTGAACTGTTGTCCCTTTTTTTTCCTAATTTGATCTTTTATATCTATCATTGGTTATTTCTGTATTAAATATTAAGCGATATCTAAAAATGTATTTTTTTTTTTTTATTGATACCTGAATTGCAACCAGTGGCAGCAGTAAAAAAAAAAAAAACATAAAAAATTTAAATATTTACTTTTAAACCTTGAGTTGGCAGCTAAGATCATGGGCTGCTATTTTTTAAATAAATTTTTGTTATCTGCATTACTTTTGGTTAAAAAGCTGAGTTGTTCGGGCGCACTCCCAAGGACTGATATCGGAGGAGAAAAGGTGAATAAATAATTTTCTTGTGCACGAACTATCAGTTAAGCATGGTGGTGGCAGTATCATAATATGATTCTGGAGCCAATGAGTTTGAATTAAGATTTGAGTTTGTTCTACTTGAAACTTAGCTGTGGTAACCAACTATTCAATTCGGCTAAAGAAATGAATATGTTTCATCAAACCTAGTTTTTTGTGCATTTTTTAAATCTTTAATATTTAATGTGTCTGTAAGCTAATCTTCTTACTTACACAAGTTAGTAATGTCTCCTGGAACCATCTTAAAACAAAGGCAGATTGCACCAATGTTAAAAAAATACATGTTAAGACAAGTTTCTGGTTAAAACATTGATTTCTCTGGAAATCAAAAAAACCAGGAATAAACTTGGAGGAATTCAATTTCAAGAGCACAGAACTAACGGTTTGGCATGGTGGTGGCAGCATCATGCTAAAGTGCTGGCTATGAATGGATAAAGTAAAAAAAAGATAACTTCAAACCAACAGATTGACAGTTTAAACCGACAGTTTTGTCGTGATAGGCTAACATGAAGCTTCTTAAAGGTTTTTATTATTATTTCACATGAATAAGGGTAATAAAAAGCATCAACATGACCAGTGGTTAAGTATAAACGACTGATGGCTGAATGGTAAGCTGGTTCGTCACTGGGAGCCATTACTCCACTGTTTGTCTTGAGCTGAAGTACCTTTTTTGTTTTAGTTGACAGGGTTGACACTTTTTAAGTTATAATCTATTTGTTTTCAGCTAATAATTTAAGAACTTTGTGAATTTGTGCCTAAAGAAATCTTTCGGATCTTTAAAAATTCAAACTGACTTTTGGATAAGCTGAAAAATGGAGTCCCTTCTGATGCTCCCCAATATCAGAATTTAATCAAAGCTTTATTGTGTTTTTTTTTCTTACCTCAGTTCATAAAAGAGTTTCATGAAGATTCAAAGAGTTGGGCATGGTTTAAACGTATATCTGGCATTTAGTTGCTTCATTTTCCTGCAGAATCCCACATTATAACCATCTTTGTTGTCACCACTGGGTGGCACTGATGTCCAGGTGTTAACTTCAAATCCACATCCCATAATGGGAAACATTAATTAAGCCTTTACCTGAAGTGTGAGTCAGGCATTACTTCACTGTCAGCTGAAGAGCTTTTAGCCCTGTGGGCACAAGGAAGTGAGCGGATGCATCCACGGCATGACGCACAATTTTATATTGCAATCACGACGGCTGAGAGGCACGTGGAAATCCCCCCGCTGTGGCTGAGTTGAATTCCAGTCCAGGGTTTGACTTAACCAGCCTGGAGGTATTGACACACCAAAATTCAAAAGCTCAAGCACATTATTAAAGAATTGTACGCCTGCTAGTTTCTCTGTTGAGAAACAAACATTGACAGTTGTGAGATTTAATTTTTCCTGCTATTCTGTGTTTAATCCTCCGAAAAACTGCATCAGCAAATTACTTCTTAGTGTCAAGCACTAAGGGAAAATGTACTATTCAACTTCTTTTTTTTTTTAAGTCTTTCTAGGTACTTAATTCAAAGTCATGGAGGCTGGTCAAAAACAAAACAAAAAAAAAAATCATAAAATAAGTCATAGTTTTCCCATATTGATGATTAACATGACCTGAAATTACAAAATTGCAAGCAGAATTTGTGAAAGGTTGCCAACTACCTACAGAAACGGCCGAAGTGACTAAAAATAGATCAGTAATGGTGACATCCATGGAAGAGCCATTTGGGATTAAGATGTCTGCCGGTTTAGTTGTTTTGGTGCATATTTATGCATAGATTTGTTGAGTAAAGTGTCCAAATAGTAGTGCTTTGTTTACATTGAGTGCTTACCTGCATTTAAGAATTACATATCAACATATCTAAATGGTCTGTACTGCCTTTCTAGCCAACCAGGCCACTCAAAGCTCTTTACAACACAATCTGTGGCCTCATGTACCCATCCACACAGCACTCTACTACATCTCTACAGGCTAATCTGAATAAATCAATCTGTGGAGTCTAATCGGTGCTTTAGATCAATGATTCCCAAAGCTGGGGTCGGGACCCCAGTGTGGGTCACTCAACACCAAGTAAGGGTCCTTAGATAATCTCCAGATATCAACTTACAATAAAAAAATAGCTTTATGCTATGTTTGCAACATAATCTTTACTAAAACTTGAAATACAAGTCCATAAATTGATTTTAAAAATAGCATAGTCGATGTTAAGACTGTTTGTGTTGTCATTATGTCATTATTTAATAGAGTCATTACCATTTTTGGATGCCAACAGATGGGTTCACACACCTTTGTCTCTCTTATTTTATGGGTCAGAAGCTGAAAAGTTTGGGAACCACTGCTTTAGATCACATTCATACACCAGTGGGGCACATCGGAGGCAGTGACACTTTAGGGGTGGGCAATCCTGGTCCTCGAGGGCCTCCATCCTGCAGGTTTTACTTGTTCCTCTGCTCCAACACACCTGATTTGAATCAATGGGTGATTAACAGGCTTCTGCAGAACATAAAGAGGTGATTTAACCTCTGAATCAGGTGTGTTAGAGTAAAGAAATAAGTTAAACTTGCAGGATAGTGGCCCTTGAGGACCAGGATTGCCCACCCCTGCTTGAACATGTGGCATACTGGTGGAATCAAACCTCCAGCTGTATCGTTGGAAGAGGACTGCTCGAACCATTGAACCACATCTTATCTGGAGAACTAATGTGGTAAACTCTTTTAAACTGCACCATTTAATAGAGTTCCCTTTTAATGTTTGATTTCATAGTTTGCAGTGAGGACCTTTAAATCCATTCAAGGCCGGTGTATCAGTACCCAACAGGTACCAGCCAAACACAACGTGAAGCCATTAAGGAAATATTTCCCTTTGCTCTAATCCAGGTGTCACACGATATGGGACAAGAGGTTCACAAGAGGTGACATTTTTTCTGCATGAATCTCATTTGTTCGCTCAATCGGTTATAAAAGCACTGACACCATTCCTGGTACTTTTGGAAGAACCTAATGCTTGTATAACACAAACAGGATCATCCTATGGCAGAAATGTGTAGAATCTAATTCAAAATATTAGCTGGGCCTGTGTTCAACAAGCATCCATGGATATTTTTAGGAAAATGGTCATCGTAGTAATAAATACCATTTATCAGTTTGTGTTGCAAAGATTGGAACACATAAGTATGAAGACATGCAGATGCTTTGAGCTCTTTTTCATTCATTATCCTGTTAAGGTTTGCAGGGAACTGGTCCCTGTATCCATATGTCACTGGGTGAGAGGTGGGGTACCAATCCATCACGGGGTGACCCAGAGATGGACGAGACAACCGCTCACACTCACCTTGAACAATTTAGAGCTGCAAATTAAAGCTAACATGCATATGTTTGGACTATCAGAGGAATTGATTGGCAGATTTTTTTTTATACACTGAATTCATGTTCAAGTTTGCTGATTTGTTCTGCTCTGCTTTTGTATTTAAACTGATAAACTGCTCTATTTACTGGGGATGTGACAAACGGCGCAGATCTGTGCAAACAAAAAAAGTGCTCTGGTCAAGAACTTCACAGATGGAGGCCCATTTCAAAAACTGAATCATGAATCACACTAATTCAAACAAACCTTGTCATCCTCTCATTGTTTTTTTTTGGTATAATGGCTTGTAGCAACTAGAATCAATTAAGCTACAAATTTCCATTTGATATAGTCACTTATGTTGCTGCCAAGACTGTTACTCTACACGCTTCTCTCCAGACATCTTGGAAGTGTCAGCATATCTTTCCCAAAGCAGGCTGTTTTCCATGAATCTCCAGCGCAGATTATGCAACCTCATCCCACACTGTTCTTCAAACTGCCCTCGGGACGTGAACGCCACTGTCAGACTCACTCTGCTCTCAAAGCCTGCTCTTTCACAGATCCAAAAACATTCAAGGCAAGTGGAGCTACTCTTGCTGTTTGTTTTTTTTTGTTTTTTTTTTTAGTTATTTCACTGCAGCATTTTTTTTTAGAGTCAATGCAAAGTCTCAGCGAGGGTTTGTCTGTGGGACGTCTAACTGAGGACATGCAAAAATTTTCACACTCTGTCTGTAGTGGAAAGAAATGTAAGGTCATGTCTCTGCAAGCATGTACATTTCCGCCCTCTTTTCTTCCCACAATTTAAAGGGATATTTGAATTTAAGGACAACTGTGCATCTAGTTTAGAAAAAAAATACTGAACATCAACAAATGTTCCAAAACTACAGTTATTAAAACTTTAATTAAGATAAAAAAAGTCAGTAATGTGTTGACATTTAAGGGATGTGTAAAAGTCTTCTTTAAATATGACATCAAGCATATTTAAAAACTATTTTTAAATTTACTCTGATAAGACATTTGCATTTTGGCGGCCTCATGTGGCAGTTAAATATTTTATTTTTTATTAAATGTTTCTTGTCATAAAACATAAAAATACAATTTTTGACAGACAAAACACATCCAAGCAGAATGTCAAACTGATGTCTTGTTTAAAAGATTTAGATTTATTTATTTTTCATCAGAAGCTAATATTCCAAACACATACCCCTGGGAAGATTTCTACAGCTTCAGTTCTGAAAAAGTTGGGATGTTGTATAAAATGTAATAAAAACAGAATGCAATGACTTTTAAACCTCATGAGCTCATGCTTTATTCACAATGGAACATAGTAAACATATCAGATATTGAGACGGAGCCATGATTCCCTCTGTGAATCACCCTCTCTTCTTTTAACTACAGTCTGTAAACATCTAAGAGCTGAGGAGTGCAGCTGCTGGAGGGTTTGGAGGGAATGTTGTCTGATGGAGAATTATCTGTCCAACAGTCCTGCGTCTTCTTTACTGAATGGCAGCATTTATTTTAAAACATACGTATACTTTTCTGCATTAAATGTGTCTTTCCAGATGTGTAAGCTGCCCATGCACCCCCATACCATCAGAGAGGCAGGCTGGATGGTTCTGACCTCAGAACAGTTCTCCTCTTTGGTCCAGAGGAGACACATCTGCCTTCTTCTTTGCCTGATAGAGCTTTAAGCAGTATTTGTGGACGGCACGGTGAACTGTGTTTACAGACAGTGTTCCTGAGCCCATGCAGGGAATATTGATTTTCAGCCTTGACCTTCCAAATTCTTGAAATCTTTTGACAAAAAGTATGAACTGTACATGATGGGATAGTCAGAGATTTTCCCAATTTTCCATTAAAAAACATTATTGTGAAATCGTCCCGCTATTTTTAGACAGATCTTTTGCAGACTGGGGAACCTCTACACACCTTTACTTCTGAGAGATTCAGCCTCTAAAATGCTCTTTTTATACCCAGTCCTCTTACTGACCTGTTGCTAAATAACTTAATTTGTTGCAAAATGCTCAAATTAAATGTTTAAATGTTTCTTTTTTCGTACCGCTAGTACATTTACAGCTATTTATTGCCCTTGTCCCGCCTGTTTTGAGATATGTTGCTGTTATAAAATTAAAAAGTACCTTTTTTTTTTTTTTTTAATTGTTGCTTTTTCCCAGTTTCATTCATTGCATTCTGTTTTTATTTACATTTGACGCAACGACCCAACTTTTTCAGAATTGAGGTTAAACTAACAGGTCAAAATTCGACTCAAACACGTTTGAATCATTGCGTCGTGGACACACGTGTTTATGTTTGTAGTTTGTAGTTCACACGTCCAGCTAAAACTACTGAGTGCGGTCTATCAGCACCGCTTGTCACAGACCCACATCCATTCTTCCGTCCCCTCCCGTGACAATTGTTTTGACCTTTGCTCTGAGGAAATAAGTCTGTCTGTGCCTGAACGTGACAGGCTGGCATATCACCTACAAACCGAATAAATGAGCAAAAAGAGAGCGAGGGATAGAGGGAGCAGAAAATATCAAGGGAACATTTCAAGCATCCACAGAGAGCCTTCAAAATGGAACAATGATTTTGCCCTGGGGGGGAAAAGTGATCATGCTGGTATGTTTATACTAGAGAGAAAGGAAGCCATCGTTGTCATCACCAGCGATTTTCTCTTTCACAGCTCAATTTTGACAGTTGAGTGTATCTTAATGACGATTCCTTCTATGTGTAAGTCAGCTGTCAAAAATGATGAGCTTAAATAAACCTTTTTTTTTTCACAGAATAGGAAAAAAAAGGAAAGAAGCACTCTGCTTTCCCTTTTAAGATTTGTTAACCCTTCGGCTTTATTGCTAATACTTTGAAAACGGAACAGCTATTTTTATCTTACTTTGTTTCGGTCTAAATATTTGTAATGTCAGTCATGGGAGCTCATTTTCTATTTCAGTCTGCCATCAGCGTTAATAATTTGTGGGGGGTTGTGCAAGGAGTGTTGTTCAGTCAGGGATTGGGAACACCTCAGCAAAACAGACATCTGGGGAAGTATTTGGGTAAATTAGAGGAAGAGGTGGGGGAGTTCATCATCTATCTTCCCGTAAGCGAAGTTAGGCCCAGTAAAACACAGCCCAGTTGATACAGCAATAGGACATGCGGTTATTAATACAGACGAGGGAGGGGCACTCGCCTCGACAAGCGCCAACACGCGAGCGTATTACCTCTTCGGCTGCGATGGCAAAGATGTGAGCTGCATTCCTCTGCCCACGAACTCTTCCTAATTCAGAGGAAAGGTGTCTGAGAATTATTTAACTCAGATCAGGTGGAATTTCAGAGTGCAGGCCTTGTGGAAGTGAAGACATCTTCAGAATGTGTTTTGGTCTTAAAGATGCATGCTCGAGATTTTAATTTCTCCAAAACGATACACCATTAAACCCATCACATCTGCATGAGGGGATTTGAACACAAGTCAATTTCTTTTCTGTTGAGCTCAGATTTAAAAGAGTTTAAAAGAGCTGAAGACAGTTGAAATGTGCAGCGTGATCTTTGTCCTGATGGATCACACTATCTTGAGAATTTTCATCTGTTTTACTAAAACCATGTCAGCCTGTGTTTGTCTAACATTTAAGTCAGAGAATATTGAATTCTGGTAGTTTTTTATCCGTAATACAAGAACCTGTTTAGTTTTGTGAGTTGTTTACTTGAGATTAACATTTAAAATGTGGGTTTTAATCCTTAGAGGACTGCAAGGTTTTCTTGTCAAAAATGAAAGTTAGCCAAGACCTTGTTTTATGTAAAACCTTTCTGTTACACGCACCCAAGAAAATCTTCATATTTTCTTGGCCTCGAAATGTCCTTCCAGTTTCTCAAACTGTATTTGCTCAGTTTTTTATTATTGCCTCTAGCTTGCTCACAGTCATTAACAGTTTATTAGTACTGGTTATCGTGTATGTAATTCTCTGCTCTGAACAGCTGTAAATAAAAGATAAACAGCTTGGAGGTGAGGATCATTCATCAAACTGAAAGCTGAACAGCAGGAGAGGCAGATATGAACAAATATGATTCAAACTGTCTGTCTAAAGATTTTAAATCCATCATGACTTAAGCTTTTCGAGTACCAAAAAGCTGACTCTCTCGGTTACTCTATTTCCTGACTCCTGTTACTCCAAGAACTGTTTAGTAGCTGTAATTTCAGACCAAAGACTGTATTATATTGATAGACCTCTGATGTGAAGCTGGAATGGGACCAGCCTTCCCTGTCAGCTGGGACGATGGGAGAACAGCCAATCTAGCCCTTCAAACAAAGATTTTTCAGGTCACTATACAAAAGAAAAAACAAGTCCAACTGAGTCTAAAACAGCTCCTGATTACAGTCAGTTATAATACAATGCATTAACGTACAGTACATTAAGAAGTGCCGATTAGTAAACATTACCTCAGCCAAGGAGGTTATGTTTTCAGTACTGTCCATCTGTCCATCCTTCTATCTGTGTTTGCAAGATTACTTAAAAGGTAATGAAGAGATTTTTATGAAATTTTCAGGTTGGAGTAGACCTAAAAATCAAATGATTAAATGTTGGTGGGGATCCAGGTCGTGATTCAGATCCTACAGTTTTTTAATGACCCTATGATCTTTGCGCTCTCCGAATGTTTCTAAAGAAGCCAGCAGGTCGTATGGAATCATCACTTCAGCACAATCTCCCATCCTGAGCAGCACTTTGGTGACAGTGGAAAGAAATGACTCTCTTTTAGCAGGAAGAAGCCTCCAGCAGAACCAGGCTCAGGATGGGCGGCCATCTTCTTCAACCTACCAGGGTTTGAGAGGACGGGAAAGAAACGGAGAAAATTTTATTTTTTTAGGTCCGCAACAACCATTGTAATTTATTTTGGTTTGTAGCATTGTTGATTGTTTTTCACAAGCATAAAATTAGTAAAAAAAAAAGCATAATTTCTTTGTTAATATTTTATTGTTGCAACAGCCATTATAATGTCTAAATATGTGTAATTTTACATTTGCTTTTGTTGTCAATCTTCCTTAACAAGCGTAAAAAGATAAAACTGTTTTGGTGATGTCTGTTTCAGGCCAACTAGTATACATGCCACATATGAGCACATTGATGTTGTATCTGTTTATCTAAAATTAATTTGGTGACAGCTGATGGTGAATTGACTTCTTGAAGGGTGTCTCTGTGACAAAAAACTTAAAATAAAAATGTTGAGAAACAGAAAGATGCAGTATTTTTCGTTTTTAACTAAATCACTTCTCTTTAATAAGCATTCTGAATGTCTGGATATTTGAGTATTTTTGTAAGACTTTTTGCTGTTTGAGCTACATTCTAACTCTAACCTTGCAGCAGAAGTTTGCAACTTAAACTAGAGTTAAGTGCTGTAAAGACAGAAAACATCTATACTCAAATTAATCCTTACATTTTATCACACCGCATTCTCTTCAAGCATTAGCATTTATGTTTCTCACTTATCTGTTCAGGATCAGTCCAGCGGCAGCCGTAGGGTGCATTTTTATCAGATATTTGACAGTTCTGCATCACTCAGAATATTGTAGTTTAACAAGGTAATTTGTCAGTCCCCTAACTTCAAAGGGCTGAATTCTGTAATGACTCAAGCCCCCGAGCTCTGCAAGGTTGTTGTGCACCTTGCATGTTGTCTCACTTCACACCTCGCTCAGGTTCCCCCATATTTTCTCAGAAAAGCTTCGTAAAGGTGAAGACTCACAATTTTCAAATTACTCCCATCGCAGCATTCAGCTTAAGTGTACATAAACACTTACAGAGTCCCTCAAGTCTTAATGAGTTAAAGCAAAATAAGGTGAGAGCAACTCCGCTTTAAAGACTGATGGTTGCAGAACAACGGGTGCACTCAATGTACTTTTAAAAAACTTGTGTATTTTGTCATATGACTTTTGGTTCAACTAGGAACTAACATTTCAGGACCTTCTTTTATTTAAAAAAAATTTAAACAAATCTCTGAATATTATTGACTACATCCATTTGTTTATACCCGTAATGACAGTGTGCGAACGTCAGTTCTCAATGATTTAATGCAATTTTATTCTGCTTTTCCTTTAGGACCTTTAGGTCACATTTTATTTATCTTTCATTTCACCATGAAGTAATGTAATGCATTACATATTTGCTTGAAGCAGATGATGTAGGCAAGAGCAAAAACATCAACCATATCAAAGATGGATGGGTGTGGAAAGGCCTGGCCTGTTTGTTTTTCAGTGGGTGGAGGTACCAGTCTGCCTTTTCTTTGTACATCTTACATCTGGAACGGGCACATTTTTTCCCCGTTCCCAAATAACATCTGCAGCTAAAAAGCCAGACAGGTAGTTAGAGTTGATTGGTCATGGATGGATTTTCTCCCTCTCCTTCTTTTCTATGCAGCTCGCTCTTTCCCCTCCCTCTTTTTTTCTATTCTACAAAGCCCAGAGGCTAGTATTTCACTGATTACAGAGTGCCTCCATTTGAATGGTCGTTTGTGTATTGTCAGAACAAAGGGGCGAGCGGCCTCTGAAGAGGTGCTAGACAGGGGAATGGATTGGGCTCAGCGATTAGGATGAGTGGAACTGCAGGTTCAGGCTAGCTTACCAAGGTAGAGGCAGCTCGAGGAGAGACTCCAACTGCAGAAGGGTTTTTTCATGAGCCAGCTACACTTTAAGCAACACAAAGTAAAACTTCTGACTTTCTTGTTAAGTTTAAAACACAGATTTATTAATAATTCTGTTTAGTAATATTATCCCTGACCTATAGTTGCAAAACCAAAAATTTGGGTGTGGTTTCAGATGAGAGTCCTGATTTTTCCCAGACTGGACTGACCTGACTGACCTACTTATTAGTTTTACTTAAAACCTGATGAATAGATTTTGATGAGGATGTCACAAGAAACAATTAAACTAATTTTGATGGTCATCCAGATCATGATCCAATTTTTTATTTGTTAAAGTCATTGTCCATGGTGTTTGTTATTTATACATATATCATCAAGTTTGCCACAAGTACAATTCAGTTATGCAGAAGATGCTACAATATATGATAGATAAATTAAAAGAGTAATTATACTCTTGCAGAGTTGCTAAGGCGGTCATGGGAATTTGACTCTCAGGTTTACAGGAGTTTTGATGATCTGGTGACGGCTTATGATCATGTTCCTGAGGCATTCTGTGGGGGTGCTGCGAAAATATGGGGTGCCAGGGTCACTTTTAAGCGCTATCAGGCCCCGGTATAACCATAGCGAAAGCTGTGTCCGCACTCTCAGCGCACAGTCGAGCTCGTTCCTGAGCTGTCCCTTCTCTCCAAGTCTGTCTGCAGTGTTCCTGGATAGGATCTCAAGCTACAGTCTTATAGAGGAGGGTGTCAGGTTTGGAAACCTCAGGGTCTTGTCTCTGTTTTCTACAGATGATGTGGTCTTCGGATCATGACCTTCATCGTGCATTAGGGCGGTTCACAGTGGAGTGTGAAGTGGAATAAGAGTCAGCTCCTTTAAGTTCGAGACCATGGTTCTAAACCAGAAAAAGATGAAATGCCCCTTTTGGTTCAGGGATGAATCTCTGCCTCAAGTGGAGAAATTCAAGTGTCTATGAACCTTGTTCACAAGTGATGATAGGATGACGTGAGAGATGGACTGAAGATAGGGGTCTGTTCTGCAACAGTAAAAGCCTTGCTCAGGTCTGTCATGGCGAAGATAAAGCTTAGCTGAAAAGCAAAACTCTTGATTTACTGGTTCGTCTACATTCCAACTCTCACCTGTGGTCATGAGGTATGGATCATGACACTGAATGCAAGCGGCCGAAATGACCTTCCTTCGTAGAGCGGTCTGTCTCCGCCTTGGAGATAAGGTGAGGTGCTTCGTCAACCTGGAGGAGCTTTTAATAGAGCTACTGCTCCTCTGCATCAAAAGGAGCCAGGTGAGGTGGTTCAAGCATCTGTGCACCTCCCTCCAAAGATTTTCTGGGCACATCCTAACCGGAGGAGACCCCTGGTCAAACCCTGAAGAGATGGCCTGGAACACCTTGGGATCCCCAGGAGGAGGTGGAGAGTGTCACTGGGGGAGAAAGATGTCTGGGTTCCCTCCTGGACCTGTTGTCTCTGTGACCCGACCACAGATAATTGACAGAAAATGGATGGATGGAATATATATAAGAGTTTAAGGCAGATGGTGAATATAGTTTTATTCAGGCTCATCCTTTTTGTCAGAAAGTATCCCTCAAATTCTGTGCTTTAAAATCTCAAATGTGCTTTTAAAATGTTTTTAGGAATTTGGATTTTTTTATCAAACCATTTGCAGCAAGATTGATCCTAACACACAAAAACATTTGGACAAAATTTTAAAAGTTGTATAAATGGATATTAGATGGATTTAAAATGCATAAAATCTCCTCATTAAAATGTCCCTGACCCTAAAAGATCACATGAGACCAGTTGCACCTGAGGAGGTGCTTCTCAGATAGCACAGTAATTAGATAAAAGTTGGGCTGACAGGCTTTTGCTTTGAACACTCACTTAGTACTTCTCACCCCTAACGTGAAGGTAATGACCTAAAATCAAAGTCCTCATCAAATTTTGTGGGAGAGTCAGGGTCACGCTCTTGGTGGGCTTCAAAAACCTTTTGATTCTAAAGCATCACCTTTTCAAAGCTGTTTCCAAGCTAATTTTAATTTACGGTGGACCTTTGCTTCATAAATTGTATCCATAAACTTCCATCCATCAAGATTCAGGATATGTTAAACAGCAGAGTGGCGAAGTGTTGCTATTAACTATCAAATAATCATAGGTTTTGTGTGAATGAGTAAAACCTTCTGGCCAGTTTGTGGGTCTCAAAGCAATTTCATGCCACATTACAAACAACGAGGCCCTTAATTTGGTAATCGTGACCATCCAAAAAAACAATTACAGGGCTATTCAAGGAGGGAAAAAATTAAAGAGCTTACAAAAAACACTTACATCATTTCACTTCCCAAAATTTCACCACTAATCCACCCAGTTCTGAAGGCTTATTATATCATTAAAGCACTCATATTGTTCAACATGTCTGCTCACAGAACCAAGACTTTCTCGATTACCTCTGCTTGACCAAGGGAGTTGACATTTATCTGTCAAACGTGGGCCAAAAAACTTAGAGCGCATGAGATCTTTGGCCTGATTGTTATTCAATTGAAGCAGTGTGACACATTTTGGCACTTTCTCCATTCTTAGCAAATGGCCAAGGATTTGATCCAAGCCTAAATAGTTTAGTGAGGTCTTCAAAAAGCATGTAGTCACTTTAAGTTATTGCACATGTTTGCAACTAGCAACAATGGAGCCTAAATCTTTGTTTACTTTTTTGGACAACTTTAGACTCCCTGTTGGATGGAGATGGAGCAAGTCATCATTACTGTCAAACAGGCGACTGAAGTTAATAGAAACATTAAAATGCTTGACATGCACTCTGTAGCTCAGAGATGATTTGCTGAAGAGCAGCACTTAAATTTGCACCATTCACTCCTTATGGCCTGCACTCAGATTCTCCGGTCTCCTCCCTTTGAGGCAAACCTAAAAGGTCCCTAATGATGCAAACATGTGGCGGCAAGGGGGACAAACTAATGGCTCTTTCGCACTGTAAGGTCAGGCCTTGCCTGAGTCGGCCCAGTTCTGGTTCTAGCCTGGATTTTGACCCGTTGCATTGGGTGGTCCTGCTTACTTTCAGCATGATATTTGGAACTTAGGGACCTGGGGTTCCATGCACACTGACTCACGCTGCAGATTTGACATCAGCAGACCGCAGGCCATTGGTTGGTTCACCAGCCCAGGGGGCATGTCACAGATGAGTCATACTCCAAGTGACTGCTCCTTACCGCCATTTCCTTCAGCTACTTGCATTTGGATGGTTGCGTGAGAGAGCTCCTGTTTATCCATTGCAATAAAAACAATCATCACATGAGATTTGCGTGTCCTTGCTATGACGATCCCGCCTCCATCAATGCAGCAGTCTGCTGAAAGCAAAATCAACAGAGCTGGGAAACACCAGGCCCGGACCACAACTGGCCGGGCCTTACAATGCAAAAGGGCTAGTTAAAACTTCCTGCTTCTATCTTCTCTTTCTTCTTCAGGTGATTCCTGAAAGGACTCCGAGGTAGCTGGCTTAACTACATTCACCCCCTCTGGCTCCTTTCTCCATCACCCTCCTTAAAGTCGAGGTGTCGTGACCCTGATACGACCTGGACCAGTGTTAGCTGTTGGACTTCGAGTAGCAGGCAGAAGGGTGCAATCAGCAGTGTGAAAAGGGAAATGTGTATGTTTGAAGCAACTGGTGTAAGGTCATCATGTACTAATGGGGTGAGTCTGAGTTTCAGGGAGATGAGAGGAAGAGGGACGTCCCATTTAAGTCTCACGTGCTTGTCGGGCTGTGACTTCTGGTTTATAAAAAGACTTCTGGGTGGCTTATATGAGTCCGTGGTGACCCCTCTGCTTCAATCGCTCTACCTTGGGAAATGAATGAAACACATGCATCCCCTTAACACACACACCACAGCCCCAACACCCCTCCTTTCCTTTAAGTCAATATGTCCGTGTCAGAGATGAAAGTGCAAAGTGGGAGGGACGTGGAGGGGGTCCTGACACTAAAGTAGTACATTGGGCTTCACTTACTGATCTGCCAAGTTCTTTTGTCAGGCCTTAAATGCCTGCCAGGGTCCTTTGAACTGCTGAACGCTCGCCCGCCCTCAGATGCCTCCTCCTTTAGCTTCAATGAGATATCCTCGGTGACATTCCCACAGTCCCGTCGCTGCAGACAGACACGCATAACTGCACGGAAGCGGTTCAAATTCAAAGACTTGAAAGGTCTCTGGGAGTAACGTCATTTGGCACGTCACAGCCCCTGTCTTGAATTTGCTTTGGTGAAAAATGGATTCAGAATTGAGAAAATAGTGGAGAATCATTTTAGGGTTGAATCTGTGGTTTGAAAGCACATTCAGTGGCTGCAGAGCACAGCTAGGCCAGGTAAACCAAGACCTTTAACATGCTTGCTTGTTTTTTCTCGCTCTTGTCAGCTAATCTGTGTGGGTAACCTTATCCCAGCTTCTCCTGAGTGGCTGCCCCCCCCTCTTCCAAACCTCAGGAACTGGACTGAAACAGCTTTCCTCCTCATTCACAAAGCCCTTTCTTGTTACGCTTCTGCAGAGGCATCCAGCTTTTGATTGATTCTCTCTGATTTATCAAGTTTTAAATAGAATCAACAGGCAGGTTTGTTCTCATTGTCACTTGTCTTTAATTTTAAAGGGTCATTTATCTAATTTCTCTTTTCGTGTGTGGTTCGAATTTTTAGTAAGATAAAACTTTCAGAAACAAATCCGAGGGTGAACTTCTACAACTGACAAAATTTTGGAGTCAGCTCAATCCACCACATCCTTGCGAAATACATAAATGGCTTTAACTCAATGAATTTTACAGATACTGAGCTAAAATTCTGTGTGGTAGTAGCTGAGAGTGAGCCTCAACACAAACTCTGAGCATTAACTTACTTGTGAGATGTGGCTGTGGCATCTATCTACAGTTAAAACTGTGTCATAAAAAGCAGCGGTCGATGTGAATTCCTCCTAGACCTTTAATTGTTTGTCAAATTATGTGTTGACAGGTCAGAAATGCATTTGCTTTATTCCCTTTCAACTTATTTTATACTGTGTGTTAGTTTATGTTTCTAGAATACCCCCTACTTCTGATTGGTCAGCTGCCAAAGTAACTATTAGATGAGACAAGTGCATGCCAGAACCATGTAAAACATGGCTCCTAGCCATTAACTATTCACATACTTTCAAGACTGATATACAGATAAAAACCCTTCTAAAAATAAATGAAAAGAGATTCTTTCCCTTTTTGTTATTTTTGTCTCCCCTCTGACTCACAGGTGGCCAAATCCAAGCCTCTCCTTTTTCTCAGTCCTGGATTTACAGAGAAGGTTGTCACGAACGTATGCTCAAGCGATGATGAGTGAAGCCACGATGTCGACTCTTTCACCATCCGAGTGCTAACTGCTGTTTATCATCCTGCTTGTAAATCAGATGTCAGGTGCCTTTTCCCTTTGACTTGCAGATAAATCTTTGTCAGCGCTGAGCAGCAGCTCTAATGTAAGCCTTATTTGATCAAACAGTCCCAAACTCTTGTATTTGTAAAGACGTCATTAAATTAGCTTTCTGGATGATTACTGTTTGCTGCATTTGGCTGTGATTTCCCTCCCCGAGGCAGACAAATTAGTCATGCTTTATAGGAACATTTACATTAGTTGGATTACAGGGGATTATTGACAGGATCAAGAGCTCTTAATGAATCACAGTAGATAAACTGACTTAAAACCATTTTATCCAGGAAAAAAATTGATTTCTTTTTAAATATGCTTGCAAATACGAGAAAATTATTAATAATTTTGCCTTGTCTTGCCTCATGTTGATCAGCAGCTGGAGCTCTGCAGCAACAAGAAACTGTTCAAATCTCCAGCCTGGGAATTTATGTATGTAATTATTTACAATCATTTGAAATGTCAATGAAGGAGGAATCCTGAAGACCCAGATTTAATGGGACAATAAAATAGAACCACAATGGGATTTTTCCCTCTCTTTTTTATGATGTGGGCTTAGTTTACTGGTGCCAAATGCTGAGGAACTCGTAAACAAATTTGCACTTCTTTTGTATTTAAATGGAAGATTAGGTTATGGCACACAGTTAAAAATAAAAAAAAAATAGAGAGAGAACAACATCCTGCATTTGAATACTGTCTGAGAGAGGGAGGCCAATCCACAAACAACTTAAAGCTCAGTTTCTGCTGCTGTTTCACTAATCCTAACAAGATAACCTTCATTTAAATGAGAAATAACACGACAGATAATATTAGCATAAATTATGTTAGATGTAAATACTAGTTTGGGTGTAAAAAGGTTTAAAAGTAGATTGGCAGATACAGTTGTTTTCATTCGAATTGAACTGATTTCTTTTTAGGATTACTCAAAGAAAAAAGCCCAAATCAAAAAATGTATGTGTCTGTATATATTTATATATATAATCTTTAATCTTGTTGAAGTCTTTGATGCGCTCTGTGCCCGTCAGGAGAAAGAAAACAGAATATTTCCTACTTGATGGTCTCTACAAGATTACCCTATCAGGTGCAAACCGCTGACATGTTTCCACCCACCAACAACCAAAAAAAAAAGTCTCTGTGTGCCCAAATGTGAAGCCGCAGACGCACAAACACCACTGACAGGCAGTGCTGCGCCATCATCAGCCCCGAACCTCTCCAGGGATCTGCTGCTGTGGCTACCGCTCGTTGTTTTTTAAAAATATATATATAACTTGGATAAGTTTGTCTGCTCAGTTTGTCTTCTGAGGACCTCCTTTTTTTATTCGTTTTATTTTTCAGCATCAACCCATGGCAGAATAAAATGATCAGTTCAAGGTGTAAAAATCCCCCACAGGTACGGAAGGAGGTGGGGAGTCTGTGATCCTTTGAGGAGCAGGAGTTGGTTTCTGGGGGAACGTTAGTGCGTAAAATTCAACGGATCGTTTTTAAGAAAAGTTTTTTTTCTATTTTTCCCGTTTTTGAAAGGTTGTAGTGATCCTTTTTTACGCCTGGCACCAGTTCACGGAGCACTTCTCATCTGTTGAGGAACAGAGGAGACTGAGTTGAGGAAAAAAAAAAGTGTTTTGGATAGTTTCCCCCAACAAGGAAGCGCCAAATGTTGCTCTGCGTAACTTTGCTGCTGCCTTCCCGTCATCTGTCCTCACACTGGGATTCAATCTGTCGCTTCCCCCCGGAGCTGTGTGCGTAAAAGACGCGCAGCGGTGCGGAAGCCCGAGAGGCAGAGAACAGAGAGGAGGGCGACTTGGGGCTCTGGAACTGTGGAAGCAGGTGTATTTCAGCCGTTTTTCTGAAAGCCAAGATGTCTCTGCTGCCTTCGAGGTTCATATACCTGTAAGTGTTCCACATCTCGGTTTGACTTTAAACTCACGCATTCTTACCAATAGAAGTCGCCAAAAACTTCATATTTGTGCATTGGTGTCATTCACGTAGGCTGCGTTTATTTTTCATGTAATTGCCTGTGATTCACCCCCACCATTCTCCCTCTTCTCTCCCCCTTCTCTCCTCTTAGGTGTTTACATTTTCTGGTACTCTATTTCCAACTACAGGTACGTTTACACTCTTCTCACCTCTGTTTCTGCGCTTGCATGTCCACGTGCAACTCTTAAAACAAAAATGTAACTCATGATGAAATGACGGGGTTCCCTTTCATGTAAACCTGTAATATGGCGCATTTTATCCTTATTTATTAACGATCCTGGAAAAACAAACGGCTAATAGATTTAAACGTTTGAGTCACAGCGAAAAGTTTTGAATTTTAATTCGTTTTATATAAAATATTAATAGCAAAACACAGACATGTGAAGCTGTCCCTTTTAAGACTTTAAAAGCTTAGTTGTGCTGCAAATATTTCGACCCCTGCAGTTGAAATTTGCCTGTTGACCAGATGACTCGTTTTGCTGCCTTAGTTTTTATTAGTTTTGTCTGACTTTGAGCAGTAATTATTTGCAGGCACCCGCAGCTAATTGACTGGATTTACTTTGCTGCAACAGGGTCCCCTTTATCAGAGCCTGTTGTGTGCAACAATTTACTTGCAACATGTAAATATGAATCATAGTATTTTTGGATCATCTTAGAGATAAATCAAAATGATAAAACATAAATAATATAAATATAAAAAAGGAACTGTCTGGTTTTAATCTGTCATCTATATCTTTACAATTAGACATTCCAGTCAGGCATAATTTGCTGTTTTTAAAATATAATTTTTATAAAGTCATAAAAGGGAATAAGAATAATAAATGCACATTTTAAACAAATCAATTCTTAAAGGAAGAAATCTTTGTGATTATTTTGGATGAATTTTGCTAAATCTTCTGCTAAATTCTCCTTTTTCATTCAGTGCAGATCTAAACACCTTAAATAATTGAAAAAATTGAAACTTGAATCTGCTGTCCTGCTTGAATTTTCCAAAAAAAGTGAAAAGTAAAATGAATATTAACCACTCCCTATTTGGTAAAATAAATGATGTCTATGCACAACGTGACCCATTTCTTTATTTGGTCTAATCTAATGTGCTTATAAAATTTAGTTTTAAGAAGTTTAAACTACAGATAAAGGTATTTATCAAAGAAAAAGGCTTATTGTTATTTAAATGGTGTTAGTTTAATTATTCATCCATTTTCTTTACCCACATTACATTTTTTGGGTTTCGGGGAAGTTTAATCATTTAATATCAGTAATTAAAAAAATAATCCTTATTGCCCCATTAAATTGTTTCACTTTGTTATGACCAGTTTTAATAAAACTTACTTCAAGATGTGGTTGTGATTTTCTGAAAATAAAATAAAAAAAACCAAACAAAAATAAAATAAAATGAAGAATTTGAATGAATGACTCACAGTATGGACGGTTTGGCGCTGCCATCACACGAGTGTGTGCATATTTGTGGATCCTACCCGTTTGTTTTAAGAAGATAGTTCGGCATATCTGAGATGGATGCAACAACTCGGCTTCCTGCAGAGAAGATGCCTGCCAGACGTTTGAAGTTGAAACCGTATCCGTTTTCATTCTTTTGAGGAAAGCAGACGTGTGATAAAAACTATTGTCACTACAGCATTCACCTCCGCCATGTGCTTAGGCTTGCCCCTCCATTCAGATGAAATCCAACTGTCTCCCAAAGACACCTTCATATTTGTTTAGAGAGGGGAAGATTTGGGATAAATCCCTCAGCAGCTCAGTGTTTTCTTGTGTGGTAGTTTTTTTTTCCTACTCGTCAGCTTTGAGGTTCGTGTTTGACAACCGATGAGCAGCTTTGAACACATTTCTGGATAGTTTGGCTTGAGCTGCTTGTTGTTGGAAACATATTCCGTTGGAAATTAGGATTTAAGGTTTGGTTCCTTCTTTGTTTATCCGTTATGGTAGTTGCTGCTTAATTAAAGCACTGTGCGGATCATCTGACATGAAGGCTTCCTTGATGTTGAGAGGACAAATCATATTGGTTGTTGTGAAAGTTTAAAGTACTTTTTTTAAAGTGTACAAATCTTCCTAACAGAGTTCTGGTTCTGTTTGAGTTTAAGAGTAAGTATTTGGTTAGAGTTTCAGCTGTAAAAATTTTGTTAAAAGATCAGGAGATTGTTTTTTTAGGATCCTCCTTTCAGGCCTCTTCCACATTTTAGAAGCCTCTAAACCGTATTTTTTTGAAACTGGGTTCCAGAGAGAGAAAATCTTGAAACACCAAGGTGGCATTCTCGTGTGGACAGACTAAACACAACCTTTTGAAAACGATGATGTCAAAGTCCCACCTCCTGCCTAACCTATGACCCCAGTAATGACCGATTACAAGTTTGTGTTGTAGATGCCAGTTGTTCAACTATAGCAAAAGTGTAGTAAACCATAATAGCCTTAAATAGAGCAGCACACAAACCCTTGTTAACACATTAAGTAATCTAAGGGCAAAAAAGTTTTTATCCTTTTATTGATGCTAAAACATACACTGCAAAAAAGATACATGGTACACATAAAGTAAACATTAAAAAAATACAGGAAATAAGGATAACTTTAAAAGGATAACACTTGTAAATAAATAATTTACTCTGATCCTTTTGAACATTAGGAGAAAAACTCTTCCCTCTGTGTTTCCATGGATGCTGGGCCTAAAATTGGTCAATATGTCTGCGGACTCCCAATCAGTAAAAACAGAAGTTCCACTTTGTGGTCAGTCCACAAAAATCATTTGTTTTTTGTTCTTGTATTTGCCATCCATCTGTTTGCTCTCATGTTTACATGTTGGAGCATCTGCTGTAACATATTTTTGTTACAGCGCCACATTTTGGCCTGTTATAGTCACTACGGCATTTGGATCATTTTCTGTGTTTCCGTGTGGATTAAAACATTTCAAGAAATAGTGCCGTGTTTACAAGGAAAGAGAAAAATTCTTTGTAAAGACAGCGTTTCTGTGTGGAGGGGACCCAGTGCACCTGCACGAGTTAATTCCTTGACATACCTTCAGTTAGGGCATGCATTGAGTTTCATTTGGTGGAGAAAGTCCAATGTGAGCTTTCTTACAGAACCCATTTCTGCTGGAAACATTCTTTGTGAAACCTGTATGACATCTGGTTCAGAAGAGGTATGTGAGGAGCCTTTGCAGAGCCGAGCTCTGATTTGCAGAAGCTGTTTGTCTTTTGTCCCTGATTTAAAGGATTTGTTCATCTGAAGCCACTATATACCATCATGTTTGCTACGTGTCATTAGAAGGCAGATTAACAAGGACTCAGGGTATGTAATGCCTGTGTAATTAGCCAGCTGAGAACAGCCACATAAAAAGCAATTACTGTGCAATTACCACAGCATACAGCTGGGGAGATCAGATCTTGGCCTGAACTGAGATTCCAGGGCTTCTGAAAGTATATGTTACCGCTTAAACATGTTGCTTCTGTTGCGTTGCTAAAATACCACTAAAAGAGTAATTTCCTCCATCCTTCTGTCAGGTTTTAGTTGATTCATAAACACCAGGCTGATGAGAGGTGGAATGCCGATTTCTGCAACTTTATACTAAACAATTCTTTCCTTAAAGAGAGCCTTTGTGATGTAAGAAGATTCTTATTCATGTCCTCTGCCTTTTAGTCTTTTCTAATTTATAGACTGTTTGGCCTGCAGGCAGATATTTGTTTGATGATAGTGCAACAGGTCTGGATGCTTCAGGTGTATAATTGCTAGTGGCTTGGTTGTTTGTGGAAATGGAGTACAGGTTTCTCAGCTGTGCTTGGGGCACATTATATTTTGTCTCAATACAAACCAGCACATGGTTGCTTTGCAGGCTTTGCACTTCTTCTGCTGGATTTTTACTCAAACAGTGACTTCATTAGTGTGCCTTGTGATGTATTTAGCTCCTTGTAAATGCATAGCATGTAAAACATGAAAGCAAAGAAAGAAACAGTAAAATGGAACAGCCACAGTTTTTTTTCAGTTATTATCTCAGTTTTTAAACCCCGAAGCACAGTTTTTTTTGACCCAGAGCCCATAAAGCTAACAGGACACGTTACTATCGACACCTGTGCTGTGACGGTCTCCCTGTCTGTCTCTCCTTCTTACATTCCTGTCTCACTCCTCTATGCAGGAATCGCAGCAGAGCACTGCTGACTTTAGCTTCTACATCGAGAACCACACAAGAAACCCAGACGACTTAAGCCGGAAGCAGGTCCGAATCTACCAGCTCTACAGCAGAACCACGGGCAAACATGTCCAGATCTTGGGGAAGAAAATCAACGCCAATGGAGACGATGGGGGCACGTATGGTATGGAAGATTTTTTGTGCATCCTAAAACTCAGCCTAGATGAAGGCTTTGATCCTTCTAATTCAGTGCCCCAAGTGGGCTGGTGGTCTAAGTGGGTCAGTAGCTGCACTTCTAAATGTTCGGCCTTACTGTACCATTACTTTTTGTCATAAACCTGCTGGTTTATAGTGTCACTAACTGTAAGATACAGTTGAATCTTAAACTACAGGAAGTCATGACTGCTTCTGACTGGATCAAATAAAGTGAATCAGAAGACATGTGGCTCATCAGGAACAATGGCTGGTTCAGAGTTAAGCACAAGTAGCCAATCGCAGCCACAGCCGGGCGTGTGTTGGGAATCCGATCAGTGGAGCCGAGAACCAAAATATAGACAGTCTGTAACATCAAAAGGAGGATTGTTAATGGAAGCAAACAGTGATTCTGATTTAAGTCTTGGCTAAACAAAATGTTGACATTCAACATGAGAACAGAGCAACACATTTTTGTGCTTAACTTCTGTGCAACGCATCCACCTCCTTTTTGGGGGAAACAATCCCTCCACTTTGACTGGAGGTGAATAGAAATCTGAACTTCTGATTTGTTTTCTAAGAAAACTATTTCAGATTAGAAGCACTTGGAGAGCACAAACCTCCACCTGGACCACAGGGTCATTAAGAAATTGTAGGATCCGATTCATGATGATCTGGATAACCACCAAAATGTAATCACTAAAGTAATCTTGCAAAATAAAAGAACAAAACAACAACTAGCACTATCAAAAACATAACCTCCTTGGTGTATGAAATAAGACTATTGAAGCTTTTAAGTGTTTAAAAGTTATGGCCCATTAGGAAAATAATTTTTTAATGTCACTGGTGATCAATGATCTCCAGCATTTTATAGAAAAACTTTCAGAAATAATTACTGAAGTTCATCAGACTGAACAATTTATTTTTTTTAAGCTACATTTGGCTGTTGGTCATGAGTGTTTCTAATAGTAAACTAATTAAATCAATATTACGTGCACTATTTTTCCCTTTGAGCGCCGTTTTGAAGATTCCTTCTTAACGCAGCCCTATTAGACTGTTTGCCTTCCATTGTTTGGAGGTGGTGGTCTCTGTTTGTCTAGTGCAACAGTGGTGACATTTGGAAGCCACCCATTAGTGATAGAGATGGATGAAAGCTTGTTGAAACGGATGACCTCGCAGTGGATTTTTTCTGATGCGTTCAGAGCAATCCTGTTTTTACTTTAATGCCCTAATATATCGCTGTTTTTTCATATGGTTAAAAACAACTTTTATTCTTTGCTATTCTGCAAATCATTATTAACTGTTGGCCATGTGGGATTCAAATAAGTAAAACTAATTAACTTGGTTTCTTAAAGCAAGGAACTGTGCACACTGGGCATGGAAAAGCACCTGGGAGACTTTGTTCTAAAATATCTGATAAGTTTTGATACAACCTTGAGTAGAACCACTTTGCACAGACTTTTTCACTTTTTCAGATCAAATATGGCAAATGAGTAAATTGATGGTCAGCAAAGAACTCTTTGAAGTACCTTTCAGCTTTGCTTCCCTGCAGATATTTTGCTCGTAACAGCTGACTCACAGCTCTAAAATTGCCGGTCTCGAATGCCTCTAAGTGAGTGTGCTCAGTCACAGATGCGCAGAGGCGAAGTTTCCTTGCTGCTTGTTAGAGCTTGAGTGGAAGCAGATCCAATTTTTCCCATGAGCCTTTGCCAATTCTACCCCCCTTCTTGTCCCTCACTAACCTCCTCCCCATCCAGCTGCAGTACCTGGCACCTGTGAACTCCTTTGCACTCACAAGTAATGTTCACTGTGAAAGACTGTAGACTCACAACAAAGAGCCAACAAAACACCCCCAGAAGACATATTGTACTTTGTTGCAGGGCTTTTTGACTTATCTGTACATCTAAAGTGGACCATTATAATCCCTTTTTTGTTTTAGTGTAGCATATTCGTTACTTTTAGGAGACCTGAGCGATCTTCCTGCAGAACAGTCGATTGTAACTGATGCCTGCTGTCCACAAAGAGCAGATGGTGGGTCACTAAAAAAGGCTTTTTAACTGATAAAAGTTGAAATATGGAATTACCACTGGAGTTCCCAGCTTTTTCCTGACAGGTGGCCTCTTATTGAGGTCAATATATGGCTGTGGCCCACATTTTTCAGATTGCATCAGTGCACAAAAAAAGGGAAAAACAGCCAAGAAGGAGAGCTGATGAATGTGTTCAAGGCCCACAGCGCCTGGGGTTTTGTTAAAACAATTTATGCAAGGTTATGCGTTTTAAAAATTGACCAGGTTAAGACTTCACTCAGATTAATTTCTTTTTTACTTTTAGCTTTGTTATTTAATGTACTATGATAATATTTTTTTATGATTTAGACATTAGTTAGGCAATAATTGTTCCTTCATTCATTATCAAGGGAATATAAATGCTTCCTGTCCTTAAATTTATGATTGTTTTGTGAGAGTTATGGTTTAAAAGTGCCTTCATTTAAAATAATAGGACCACACTCCCACTATTTGCAATGACATAAACACATGATAGTGGTATTTATTTCATTTAGAGTCATTAAAAGTTTTAATTTTAGTGGCAATTTAGTTGGATTTACTGATGCATTGACCTGTCAAAGTACTTTGTTGATAGTTTATTTAAATGTGTATTGGTGTTATTGACAAATAACACCAATACACATAATCTCTCCAGATAGACAAGGTTGATGCCAAAAGTTAGAATTCTTGAAGTATGTGTTATGAATTAGTTTGAGCTTCTGCAACACCAAATTTTAGCTCAATATCTGTAAAATCAAAAGAGTTGTAGCCAATTTTGTGTTTTCTAAGATCAATTGGCTGTGGCAGCCTTTTTGAGTTGGGTTGACTTCAAAAGTTAATCAGTTGTAGATGCATATCCAGTGATTAGTTTCTAAAAGTTTCATTAAAATATGTCCAGTGGTTTATGAGATATTTAGCTAACAGACAGAGAAATGAACCTACTCAGAAAGAAATGATCAACTGCCTTTCATGGTGGCAGGTGTTAAAAAGGAAACTGTTGTATTTGTTGTTCTGAGGTGACATCTTATCCCCGAGCTTGAAATTTTTTGATATCCAAACAAACCCGTTCATGATGGGAAGGTCACAAACCCTCGCCGGCCTTAAACGTAAACCAATCGCGCAGCAGTTTGTTCCTCCTCGGTGACCCCAAAATGGCCCAGACTCTTCTCTCGAGTGATAAAACCAAGTTAGAACAAACAGACGTCCCTCAGAACAGAAGGAGGAACTGTTCTCTCCTCCCACACGTTTAAGACAGGTCACCTACTTCCCACTTTTCTCCCGAGGTTTGATTTTAGGGTGGGGGGTTACTTCGGCCTCCGAGCCCCTCTCACCCCCTCGCCCCATTCTTCCTCTGCTCCCTTGAGCGCTACTGAATAGGCCTGTGTGTTAAACAAATGGATCATCTCAACTTTTTGATTGAGTGAGCACAGACTAAAGGGAACTTGAAACCCAATCCTGAGGGGCACATAACCGCTCCACAAATGTTTGGCAGATCTCTTCGCTGGTCTAAGAGCGAGCAGAGACAAAGCTGACCTTGCAGGGGTTAACGTTTAGGATGGGAGCAGGAGTTGGGTGTCAGGGGGCTCAGAACAATAAACGAGCTACCAGGATACATTTTTAGAGTGGATTATTGCTGTGTCAGGCTGGCAGGACAATGGCACAGGGGTTTGATTCATAAAGGCAAAGGTGGACAATAATATCTGTGTCTGTCTGATTCGAAAATATCTCATGATTCACTGAACAGATTTTAATGACACTTGTAGAAATAATCATTACCTGTATGACTACAACTGATTAACCCTTTGGCCACTAAAGCCAGCTGACCTTACAAAACAAAAAATGCTATATTTCGGTCAGTTTTACAGATAATAAGCTAAAACTTTGCATGCTAGTGGCTGAGAGTCATTCACAGCACATACTCTGAGCATAACACCTCACAATATCAGGATGACATTGTTATGTCCATCTCAGCATGAGAAAGTTCTGGTATGAAAGGTAGCGGGTGATATGCATTCCTTCAAGAAATAATAGATGTTTAATTTAAACTGAGATGGTAGACTAAAGCAGTCTTTCTATCAGTTTATCATGGAAAAAAGGTGTGATTTTGCTTGTATTCCATTTAATTTTAAAGCTTTTTGCATCTTATATAAATTTTCTTGTTTCCTTGTGTTTTTTATCCTGTTATAAAGAGGGCAAAGTTAAGCAAAAGGTGACTTTTTCATTTTGGCAAATGTGATTAAAACACGAATTAGGAAATAACCAGTTTAATAGTCCAAGGCTTTCCTGGCTTTAACAAATGTTACTGTTTTTCTTTTCCAGCTCTTCTTGTTGTTGAGACAGAAACATTTGGGAGTCACGTCCGCATAAAAGGAAAAGAAAGTGAACATTACATTTGCATGAACGAGAAGGGGAAAATCGTCGGAAGGGTGAGTAACTTTTAGTCGCCTACTTTTTTCGAGGGGAAAGTATACAGAAGTAAGGTCATAAAAGATTCATTTCCGCACATATCAAAACGTATATTTTAAACCGAGCTCTTAATCCTGTCTGAATTTGATAGAACCTCTGATTTGTTTTCGCTTGTTGTTTTCGTACACCCTAACAAAACCCTTTTGATAGCTCACAGCCATTCTTCCATTACGTAATCAGCCTACTCCTTTGACACTCGATCAGTCAATTACAGACTGCAATCACCACAATACATTGAGAGACTAATGGTCACTTAGGAGGAATGCCATTGCAATTATATCACTTAGTCACACCAGGTGGCCACGAGAGCGGGATGACTGCAGCTCTGCAGGCAACCACTTGGATACGGAAAAAAGTTAATATTGAAACACGTTCTGTTCTTTTGAGAACATTGTTTTTAATTTCATAACTTGTAGCCAGTAAGGTGGGGGTGCAGACACTCACAGAGGTTTGTGCTCCTTTGTTTTTATATTTTAGAAACATGCACTGTTGCAATAACTTTGTTCATTCAAAAATGATATTTGAAACTTCTCTTTAACTTGATGTGGGATTGAAATTACGAAACAGTTGCGCTTTGTCAGCCTGTAATTTTCACACTCATTAATAAAAAAAACTAAATAGCAGGTAAGTCATTTAAACAGTTTATAACCTGTATAGTCGGAAAAAACATATGTTATAAGTCGTTACAGCTTGAAAAAAACAAGGAAAAGAAAAGCTGAGGCAGTTTAATTTTCTTAAAACAAACTCTGCAGTGAGCATCTGCCAAATATTCACAGAAACCCATGTTTTCAGGGTTATGGGATAGTTTATCATTACTGCACAAAAACTTTATTTGGATTTGTTTCATTATTTAACAGTAATGTACTTGCGCATTAATATTCAGATATGGTTAAATAATTGAATAAATGTTTGAAAGAGCATGCAACAGGACTTCTTGATGTGCATAAAACTATTGAAGTTAACTAATAGCTAGACAGTATAGCAAATATGTGCCTGAAATGAATCCTCCTACCTTTAAATGGTATCTCACGGTGTTCATGAAGGCGTCTTTAGTTGCCTCAGATTATCCTTGCATAGGGAGCGCAGATTGAATTCAAAAGGTTTTGTCTCAGAATAATAACAGAAACATTGTAGGCATCTCCAACCCTTCTGCATTTTGTTGTGGGAGTCTCCAACTCCTCTCAAGAGCACTAGAGATGTATTTTGACACCTGCAGAGAGTTCTGCTCTGACAGAAAACATCTAAAAATGTCCACGTTTAAATAACTAAACAATGGTGAATAACTGAACAATGTGCAGGGCCAAGAATGCAGTTCTGCAAGCCAGCCACATGAAAATACAGTGAGATTTTCACATTTTGGCCACTCAGAATACAGCAGCATGGCTTGCTGGTCACTTAAAATGTAGTGAGACTGCAAAATAAAATTTGTTAATTTCTCTTCAATTTTCAAGCAATTTTGAGTCTCTAATAGTCACAGCCCAGTGATGCTAGGTTAGCTTATCATAAATATTATAGTTAAAAATTAAAGTCACCCTCATTATCTGTTCCTTTTTTAGTTTTCTTGCCTTTGTTGCTCCATGCGGTTGTTTTTGTTTTTTGCTAAAAAATGAAAAGTAAAATAAATAAATAATCTGTCTTAATCCATAGAACTAAACAAAAACAATGGGAATTATACCTAATTCATTGAATCTAATGCTTAAAACTTAACTTAGTTTTGACCAAAGGACATCCAGACACAACATCAGTATGCGGCACCACCAGAGGGAGAAATTCATGCACAAGCAGAGTTTAAGAAAACTTTTGTTCTGAGGAAGATTAAAATATTGAAACCTACCCTGCTCATTATTCACCAACTACCTCGAAATATTATATTTAACTCAATACTGAAAAAGAAAAACAGCAAGAAGTTGGTTGAAGAAAAGGTGATGGTGCTGTTAAAAACTAACATCCATGTTTTCCTCCTTCAGCCCGATGGAAGGAAGCAGGAGTGCGTCTTTGTTGAGGAGTTCTTGGAAAACAACTACACAGCCCTTGTGTCGGCCAAGTACAAAGGATGGTACCTCGGCTTCAACCGGAAGGGGCGGCCCAAAAAGGGCTCCAACACCACGCAGAGGCAGCAGGAAGTCCACTTCATGAAACGCCAGCCGAAGGGCAAGGCGGGTCCACTGGAGGAGTTCCGTTTCACTACAGTAACAAAGCGGACACGAAGGGCTCGGCGATTAAAACCCAACCCCAAGAGGAACTGATGGCACCACTGGGACAGCACTAGATACCCTCGCTGGGGGGAATCACCTTAAAGACTTCACCTCTGTAAAAGAAAGACAGATAAAAAGAACAAAGATGTTTTATTTTTGTATTTCAGGATGACAGAACACTTCGTGACTCTTGGATTCTTCTGAGTTGGTGTCATTGTGCTTTCTGTCATGTTATTTATACTGGATCAACTAAAAGGACTTCTGAGAGGACTCCTGTGGCTGCTGTCCTCAGCTTCGTCTGAACTGCGAGCTGCGGCATACTTTCTTTTTGACAATGGGAACTGAAGCAGGAGCTGACGCAATGTTATAAAAATCAGCCAACTAGAGATTTATTGGAATACCTGTCGGTTTTTGTTTGTGTTGCTCCTGACAACGCGGATCCCATACTTTCCACTGGAATTAGACACCATGGAGATGAAGCATGGAGAGAGGCGGCAGGTGACACTGTGCTGCTGGGATAACTGTGTAGCTTTGAGTGCAATATTTTACAGGTCTCTTTCTTTCCACACGTCTCTCACCCCTGAGGTTTGCTCGTGGCTCTTGGAATGTGCTGAAACCTCTGAGTTCTGAGTGTGATCTCTGTGACATTTCCATGCAGCTTGTGATTCAGCTAAAACACGACGTGCTATGACTAGCCAGGCACCCTCTCTGGCTTCAGTCTTCTTTAAACACTAAAAGAAAAACAGTGCAAACAAAAAGAATAATACAACAGCTGATGTGATTCATAATTCCACACTGTCTTCCAGTTTCATCACACTTGGGGAAAGATGGTAATCCCTTTTTGTCCTTCTTCAGACTCGTTTCTATCAGCTCTTCCTCACACGTGTTAAAGCTGTTTCAAATGACAATGCCTTGATTTTTCAAGTGAGAGCTTGCCAGTTTTTAGAGGCTGGTGATGACTTCTTCTACCTCCTTGTGCTTTTGTTTATCTTTGCTTAGTCTGATTGTCTGTTCAGTTAATCTCAAGAACATTTCAGTTGAATCTGTTGAACTCAGCTTTTTTTTTGTTTGTTGTTTTTATGATTGAGTTTGTCTAGAAGATGCTTTCGGGAAAACGCACATCAGTCATCCACAGACAGGTATTCCATACATCAATTACTTCCTAATCATATTTAACAATTAAAACTACTTCTCAAAAACTCAAAGGACAGGATTCAGGGATCCTTTAAGTCACCTGGAGTTTGTATCTGAATCCTTAAAGGAAATGTTTTCTTCTCGCTGACAACAAACTCCAGTTTTGTTTAGTTTTTTTTTTTTTTTTTTTTTCCATCAGTAGTATGTATTTACCTGTCAGCTGGCAGTCTTTTGTATGAGTTACTACTAACAACGTGACACATTTATGTTTTTTTAAACAAATCTAAGCAAAAAATAATTTTATGACTATTATTAAGATATTTATTGCCTCTCTTTGTAAATAAAATGTGAGTTTTATTTGGCCTCTGTTAATAAAATGAGGACTATATTTAAAAAAAACAAAAACAAAACACACTCATGTCTTTATTGTGCTCTCAGTGAAGGTAGAACTCCAGCAACGCGCCCTCTGATGATGACACTGTCCGAGAGATAAATGCTGCAGGTAAAGATTGGTTGGACATAGCGTACATTCCCTTCTCTGCATACTGCCAAGGTATGCATTTTTATATACAAACTCAAAGTGTGAGGACTGCTATTAAGGTCATCGCTTCGAGAAAGACCGATTGCAACATCTCTAAAGGCTTTAAGTGCATGAGAGTTCGCACACTCGGTAGTTTTTACAAACGGGAAGAAACAATAATTTGTAAATATCAGGTTTTCCTTGTGAGTTCCATGGAAATATAAAGAAAAAGAAACTTTTGGTCAAGCTGTAGAAAACTGGAGATGAGCCAAGAGGTGATCGGATGCACCTACATCTTTATTTGATGTGAAACCCCCCCTCCTTGAAATCAATAAAAACATCATATTTTAGGCACTTTTGCATTTTTTAATGTGCTACAGGAATGCAGAGAAGCATGCCTTATATTGCTGTGTGCAGGAATGATGTTTACAGTAACGGTCAGAGTGAAAGATGGAGGCTTTGAAGGGGGGAAAAATAGTCTTGTTTAAATTCCTTGCAATGTTATCAGCCCCCCCCTTCACTCCACTCTGGTAGTCACCTCCAACAGATCTTCAGATTCCACACTGTGTCATGGGATTTTGAATGTCTGACATGCTTTTAAAGATGGATCCGCAGAGCTCAATGTATGATGCACTCTTAAAGGTGCTCAATGAAATGTCAGAAAGAGTGGTCAAAAAGTAACTCATAAAGTAAGAAACTAATTTTTTCTCATATTAATGGTTGTTGTGTTCTTAAAAGGAATATTCGGACGCAAACTTTGTGTACAGCTTCCAACTATTACAAGCTTTTGTTTACTTACGGAAACAGCCAAAGTGACTGAAAATAGGTCAACAACGACAATGTTCATGCAAGACCCATTTGGAATCGAGAAATCTGACAGTTTTGATGTATTGGTATGTATTTATTCTCAAATTTGTAAAGCAAAATATATAGATTAAAGCACTTTGTTTACACTGGGTGCGTACCTGCATTTCAGAGTTTTATATCAATATATCTGGAAAACTACTACAGTAAACTTTTGCTATAGTTCAGGGCACCATTTTGCAATGAGTGCCTTTAACGTACTGCATCTGCTTTGGAGATTCTCTGCAAAGTTTGAGAGCATGTTGAATGTCATGTTATTGTTTTTAGCAGCTCATTGTTTCCTCTGTAGAGGACAACATAAAGTGCAGTAACAATCAGTATGAGATGAGTTTCACTTATTTGGTAATTATGAATAAAAATGGGGAGTTTTATTTTTTTTCTCCTTTTAGATCTTTTGCAAATATTTTTATTTTCTAAAGCTAAGGGTAAAATGAGACAATCAGGAATTCAATCAATGCAACTTTCAAAATCCTCCAAATTCTATTATGAGAGAATGACATTTGTCTTTTTTTCATACTGCATACTTCAAACTTGACCAAGCACAACCAAACTGCATCTGGGTATATTGACATTTAAACGAGCGCCCATGGTTTAAGACATGTCAGCCCATTTGCAATAAGGAGATGACATTTTTGCATAAGCCTCCTGCTAGGCTTTTCTCTGACTCAACCTTTGATCATTGGAGGCTGGATGGTCTTGGAAGTGGACCAATAACTTCAAAATGAAACATAGAATTCCCTTTTGCAAAGCTTAGCCCCTTTTCAAAGGAGGTGGAATCTTTAAAAGCAGCACTGCTTGCCAAGGAGTTTTTACTCTATTATTAGAAAATCTTAGCACATTCAAACTTTGCACAATGGGTACAGTATGACCAGAGCTATGTCAATGTGAAGAGAAACCTTGTGGTTCTCAATGAATTACACAAATGTTAGTGCAACAACAACACAGTGGTTCTTTTGCCTGTTAGGTCAGCAACCACACACTTAACAATTAGCCTTGTCAAAAGAAATTTACGTTCTTTGAGACATGAAACAACTTTTAACTGTCTGAATTTTACTGAAATTGTCTCTGAAAGTCAGTGAAAAACAAAATTCCAAAGCCAAACAAAACAAAGTTTAAGCTATCCTTTACCTTATACCATTAAATGTAGTTTCACATCATTTACTGTCAAAACAGCCCTACTGCTACCACCCATCTAAACGCTAACCACAGTCAAATGGTCGCCTTTTATGACCGAATTCCACTGGGAAAACACTGTGATTCCCAAAGTATTTTTGAATAGATGGCTGAGTTGTGTTTTTCCAGCATTACAAATGTGCTTACTGTACTTACCAGTTTCTGGGAGCCAAACCTCTTTTGTGTTCTTCTCTGAACAAAACGCAGCCAGCGTGTAATGAGAAAAAGTGAAATAAAAGGTCAGTTATTGCTTTTTCTGCCTCATTTCAAGTTCATAGAAAGCACTGAATATATATTCTAAAGATCTGCTCATAATTTGAGTTTGATAAACATTCAAATGTTTTGTTTTTTTCAGTGAAATTAGCAACAGTCTCAAGATTTGGCCATGCTGTTTAAAGAGAAAACAATAAAATAAACTAACCACAGCATTAAAAATCTTGCTGTTTGACAAAGTTATTAACTACCTTGGTGACACCATGTCTTTATCTAAAAGGTTGTGTTTCTGCTGTTCTGATGAAAACTTTTGTTTACAGGTCTCTTAATATTTTAAAATAATCTTTCACTGTCCATGTTTCAACTTCCAAGACGTTTTACAAAAAATGGCTGGATAGATTTTGCAAATACATAACATCTATGCTAATAAAGTCATCGACAATGAAAGTAATACTCCTTGAAGGAATGCATATCACTCGCCTCCTCGTCTGTGAATGTTTTAAAGAAAGATCTGGCGAACTCTCAGCTGCTGCCACACCAAATTTTAGCTCAGTGTGTGTAAATTTAACAGAGTTATAGACATTTTTATGTTTGCAAGATCAATTAGCTCTGCGACCATCTTGAATTGGGCTAATCAGTTTTAGACGTACATTTATTACAGTTATTACTTTCTGAGAGTCTCACTAAATCCATCCAGTGGTTCGTGAGATATTTTGCTAACAGACAAACACTGTGATTCACGGCGACGAAGACTTATTTGTTAAATGATTCAAAATTATTCAATTTAAAAGTTAAAGTGATTTAAAAAAATAATTTCTTGCATAAAAAATTTAAAGAAAAGTTTCTTTTTCTATTTGTTGGGTATTAATAAAAAAAAGGAAGGAACCACATAGTAGGAATAAATCCACACATACCCACAGAAACTATGTGTTTTTTTTCACATGTACACAAACACCCTGACACTCCACACACACACACGTCAGACCTCGTTCCAGCATCAACAGATGCCAGGTGACACAGCTCATTAACTTCTCCTTTCTCCTATTCTTTTGGCTCCTCATTGTTCTGAGATATGAGATGAGCCTTTGTTGAGAATTTTGTCCCCTTTTCTCTCAGCCAGGCAGGGCCCGTAATTAGTGCTTCGCGCGGGGCGTACTTTCTCACAGGGCGACAACATAATTAATCAGCGCTTTCCCACCAATAGGCAAGAACTGGCCACATTTTTAAGTTCTGATGCCTTTTTCCAGTAATGGCAATGTCAGCAAACAATAGCAAACTTTTAAAATTCACGATCCAATTATAAGATGCATCACAGTTTAAAACTTTTAGCAACAGCAGGATATTTCAGCAATACTCTTCATGGTTTAAGTCAGCATATGAGCCAAATTCTGGGTGTTGTTACATAAAATGAAAACAGTAAGAGGCAAATACTTAAAATGACATCAGCATGTGGCAACCTACCAGATGAGTTAAAATCTACTACTCCACCCGCTACCTCTCTTCTATCATCCACTCGACTTATTTTCTGAACCACTGAACTTTTGTCAGGATTTTAAATCAAAACATGCAATAGTTTTGCTTGAAGTGCAGCACAAAGCAATGACAACACGGTGCAGAGTTGTGTCGTTGTACATGTGTGTTTGTTCCAAAATGCAACATGTAGAAAAAGAAAAAACAGAAAGATGAATTGTTACAGTAAAATTTCACAACAAATTCTTTATCTCCTGCCCACATGGAGGCACCAAAAACAGGATCTTTAAACATCTCATCAAAAACTCAGTTTGTGTGTGGACAGGAGTTGCAACAGAAATGTCCTTATTCAAAAAAATATCTGAAGTACTTTGGACAGGGCCTGAGTTACTATCAGTGCCTCCTAATAGACTAGAAACCAACCAAGCTCCAATCATTTTCAACCTTTAAGGATCTGAAATGTTTTTTTTTTTGGCTCGTTTGTTTTTTTCAGAGCATAATAAGCAATTAGTAAAGCTACCCAACCAGTTTGCTAAATTGGAGTTCAGCTACCATTAGCCACTCCGTTTAAAACAATGTGCAATGTCTAAATTTTGTCCAAAGGTAGCCTACAAGATGTTTTTACACATCTTGTTTTTGAAGGCTAAGCTGATATTTAAGGGTCAGCCCTTAAATTAGATATTCTATGTTTTGACTTTATCTATGTAATTCCTTGTAACAGTTAATCAAATGGCTTTGGTACAAACCCAGCAATGAAATAGTTATTAAGAAGTTATAACAAAAAGAAGAATTGCTTCAATTTGAACTTGTCAGCTGAATGCATGCAAACCATCTTCAAACAATACACCGTGTGAAGACAATATATATATATATATAAAATCTAAAAAATTATAATACCAAGCCGGTTGGGCTCAGCATTGTGGAAAATGGAGAGAACTCTTCTTCAGGAACTATGTTAATCTCAGGAGAAATCTCAGATATTGTATCATATGATGGAAAACACTGGTCAGTCACATGATTTTACTGTGTGTCAGCTCAGAACAAAAACAGCTGGTCAACATATCATTTTATTCTTTGGCAGGTCAAACACAAACTGCAAAAGCTGTTTCTATTCCCCATTTTCCCATTAATTTTTCTTCAAAAATGAAAAAAAAAAAAAAAAAAAATCAAAAACTGCGACAGAAATTTCGCTATCAAAGTTTTGTTGTAGTTCTTAGTTTTTAGAAACCACACTGACAGCTTGATATTTATAAACACAGGGGAATAGAAGCAGATTACTGAGAATGTCTTAAACCCTTTCATGCATAGTGGTCGCTGCAGTGGACAGCTGTTTAAAAGCCATTTTCTTGTACATGGAAGGCGCTTTTTGTTATAAGTATGCATTGACCACTAAAGTGCACACGAGTGCATCATGCAAAATAAGACCATCCACTGCAAGTGCAACAAAAGTTTCTGAAATTCAAAATGGATTTATAAAAATAAAAATTCTTACGGTTTTCCCCCCACCATTGTTATTATGCCCTCAGAAATACAGAAACACTTTGGGAAAAAATCCTGGCTGAAGGTATAATAATTCATGCATGAAAGGGGTAATTTTGCACCGATATGATGTGTCCACTGTGCCTTATTATTAAACCTAAGGAAAATTTCAAATTCTGATGGCCCAGTCTTTGCAGCACAAGTTTTCTATTTTGCCAGCAGTGATCATTGGCTTACTTCCCTTCTCCTGAGGCATGCTTTATTTCAAGTCCGGTTGTCTTTCTACCTCTGTTCTCCAAGTTAGCCCTTCAGACTGATTTTGCTTCTCGTCTGTGAACTTCAATAAACAGCCTGAAGTCAAAGTGAAATAACCTTCAATCATCTTATTATTGACCCATAAGATAATCCAACATTGCATGAATTTGAGTTAATGTTGCTCTTTACCTTTGACTATGTGAAGTAACTACAAGTACTTTTACATGAACAAACAAGGTTGCTATTGTTGTGATCCAGCTCAGTTTTCCCGTTGCCAATAATATTTTTTGAACCAATAATAATTTTGATCAACACCTGCATTAATCTGTGTTTTTAAGTGGCGTAAATAAATTTAGATATAAAACATTTTTAAAAGGACCTCAGTCAAGAAATTTGTTATTTGTTGACATATTTCTTGAGCATTTCATTAGATGAATGAATCTGCCAGTAATAAATAAGTATATATGAGTGAAGACAATTAAATTAAAGCTTTGCTATTAATATAGTATAATTTGCTTATGGGCACCTTATTCAAAGGAATAAAAGAAACATTATTTTCTGCAGATTATACTTGAAGGTAAAAAATAATTAGTTGTGTATGTTAAGCCACAGTTAACTAATAGGGAAAACAGGAGGAACAAAAGGAAAAACAAGAGCGAAATAACAACAACAACAAAAAAAAAAGAAAACACTGCAGACCTTTCACCTGAGGTCGGAAAACAAGTCCTCTGCTGCTAATCTGACATATGTTTTCATGAGCCAAGACAAGCAACCCTGCCATGGTGGCCGCTCTCCAAAACTAATGATGTCAAGTGATTCCCTCTAACGAAATCCCTTTTTAAAATAGAATGAAAGAGGTAGAGAGGGTGGGAAGTGTGGGGCTCTGGGGGTCCAGTGAGGGGATAGAGCTGAGAAGAAAGAACAGCTAAGATGACCCCCACTGATTTTCAAAATGCTCAACTTAGTTCGGCTAAAGGACCCTACCAGCTACTTTCTGTGCCAAATCTTGCCCCTCGCCACTATCATATCACTGGACACAGAGAAAAGGGCTCACTTTGTATTTACGCCATCTTTATTGCCCGAATATTGCTTTTAATTGCTGTCCTGGATTCCCTGCTGTGGTATAGGATGAGTCTGAGACGATTACTCAAAGTAATGGAGCATAATGATGTCTCTGAACGGCCCCTGAAGCCCAGGTCAGGGGTTAGACAATGTGAACATTCAGCTACTTAGCTTCCTTTGCAACTTTGTGACAAAATCTGTTTGCCCAACACCAATTAAGATGCCTCTCCGTGCGCTCTGGTTAATGGGTTTGACGGAGGGGGTCGTCCAATGAGTTGACATGTCCCTGAGCACGAACAAGCTGGCCTGTGTCCTCGCCCCAATAATTGGTGTCCCTTGCAACGTGCCGCTTCCCAGGGCTGTCCTTTGTGTCCCAATGGCAGTCCTAAATGAGGGGAGTCAGGGCTTTAATGGAACTCCTGTTAGTTTTAAACAAACAAAGGGCGACCCCCTACTGTTCAGCATGTTGCATAGAACAGCTGGTAGTCCACAGGGCTCGCACTTGGGATCCTATGACCCCCATGGGGCTCAAGGGCCCATTGCCCACTCGCCATTGTGCCTCTGATGACGCCCTCTTACGGGCTCATCAAAAAATCTGTGTTTATGCCACCAGTAAGCATGTTGATGTTCTATTTTCCAGTGGACGAAATTGCAAGCAGTAATGCCAGCAGAGTCAGAGTTACTATCAGACAAGGACGAGGGATCGAACTCATTATGAACGATGGCTCCGACTGCAGTAATGAGAAGACTCTTTACTTGCAAACAAGGGTGCGTTCGATGCATTGTAAATTTGACATCTTTGTGTTTTAATATTTACAAAAAAAAAGTGGAAAAATGAAAACTGCTTCAACATTTGAGCTTCTTGTTCGACTGGGAAAGCATCTTTGTGGCCTCTCATCTGAATTTCATTGAGAAACCAAGGAGGATTTGTCAATGAGGCTCTTGAGCGCAGTGTTGATGTTGTGTGGCTAATGTGTTTGCGCTGGCTGTGATAGAAGGGATTACCTCCTTTGTGGTGGCTCGCTGGGACCGTAGACTACTGGACTTTGAAAGCACACTGCCAACTTACTCACAGACAAATCAAAGACTGTGAAAAATCGTTCCTTCAGCACCTAGTTGACTGGCTGACCTCTGTGTCAAAAAAAGGTTCAACTGCAAACACTCAAACACACAGAGCGTCGTCCTTCTTTGACTTCATGGAGGCACAAGATTGACTTTCATTAATCTTCTAGAGACTTCATCCCATCCATACTACTTTCTTAACACCAACTCTAAACCTAACCTAAAATGTCTTCATTGTAACCATTAATGAATCATGTTATCAGAACCCACAGTGTCTCAGAAAGAGATTTATGTCTTCACAACTTGACTAATACATGTACACACATACACACAGGTCAGAGGCTATACCTTCAAAACCAAAACTAATGTTTGCTGAATGAGTCAGGGTCAAGGTGACAACCAGCAAAGACCAAATAAATCTCTCAAACATAACGGGCTTCATGTTGACCGGTCAGCCAACAAGTAACATGCTTCCTCTGAATATGTGTAAGGTCACTGCTCAAGCAGTTATGCACATTTTCTTGATGTACAAATCAAAGCAAATTATAATGCAATTTGTGCTGTTTTGCAACCACAACTAATGTGTCACATGGTGTCCCAGTAATAAATCAAATCAGCCTGACTTTGTAACAACACAACTTTCTTCGCCACTGTTGGGGATGAAAGAATGACACATTTAGTCCCAGACAGTAAGGAATAAGAACATAGTTATATAATTAAGAGGTTGCTGAAAACCATTACTATATTTCCCTAAAAATGATTGTGTAGATTGTATGCATAACGACTTTTATGGCAAAGTCAGTCAACGTTAACCAACAATATTGTCTCAAAGCAGGCCATGTATGGTAATATTGCTTGCTGTCATGTATGGTGGGCGATCATGTAACTGCATGTTTGTTTGTCTGTTTGTTAATATCGAATGAACCACTAGACAGATTTCAATGAGACTCAGAAAATAATTATTGGATGCACAAGTGATTAACTGTCCAGTTTTAGTCCAGCTGGTGGAAGATGGCCACCACCGCTAATCAACCTACAACTATACTGAGCTCAAATTTGGTAAAGAATGCCAATTTCATTTAAATATTTATTTATTTATTTTTTTGTTGTTGAAAACAAGGCAGCAGCTCAGTTTAACAGAATGAACCACAATACAGACACCCTGTAGTCAAAATAATATCCACATCTACTGTAGAAATTATAAAAATATTAACTGAAAGTATAGCATTCCTTGAAGGAGTGCAGATTGCAACGTTTTCAGAGCTTGAGCATTAAATGTCAGAAAATGAAATATAGTCACAAGACTTTTCCATCACGAGTTTAAGTGCATGAATCTAACGCATTCACTTTTCCACAAACAGCTCGTTATCCAATTCTCTTATTATTCTGGTGCAGTTTTCTTTTCATTTTCACCACTAAACTGAACTTCATGAAAGAACTGTGACAAAAGCTTCCACACCCACACACAAATACTCATATGTGACCTCTGTGACACCCCTGCCAGAGTGTTTACAGTAAACTGAACCTGTCCTGAGTGTACCCCACAAAGGACCCTGCCGCCTTTGTTTTCAAGCACACTCTCAAGAGACTCTGTCGGGATGAAACCGAGATATGAGCAGCTAGAGTTACCTCTTAATGAAACGTATCAACACCACCAATCACAGCAACACACACTGCCAACAGCACTTTGCCACGGCTGGACGAACTCTGGGAGGACTCGAAAGAACAGAATCTGCTTTCATCTACAATAATCAGTCTTGAGGTTTTCAATAGAAAAAGGTTTTGTTGTGCTGCATTGTCTAAAATAAAGCAGGTATCAGTAACTCTGAGAAGTACAATAACTTTCTGAGAGTCAGAGGCCATCAAGACAGAATTCACTTTCACTGGCAATTAGCAAACAAGGTCTTCTTTTTGCATTTCCCTTCTTCATATATTTTTTGAACAAATGCTCAACTTAATATGTTAATATGGTCCAAGTTTCTGTGTAGCTGAAAGGACCACGATTAAAATTTGTTGCTTTAAAAAAAACTGCTGTCATTCATAAACAAATTAAAAAGAAAATCAGCCTTTTTGTTTTTTTCTTGTGTACAAAATGTTTCTCCTTTGTTTTAGTTTCTAAAAACTGAATTGGATATTTAAATAAAAGGCATCAGGTTTAATTTGTGCATTTATAAATCAAAAACAAAAGTTACTTTTAAGATTTGGGTTGAAATGTTAATTTCTGTTCAAACTGTCAGGTCAGGTGACCTTGAATGAATCTAAATATACTGATAAAGATGGGGGAACCATGATAACTGTGACAGCCCCTTCCTAAACTACTAACATGTTTTGGAGCAGGTGAAACATTTTAAAAGATTAAATAGTAAAATAAAGAGGTACAAATGATATATATAAAAAAAAAACCCAGGACCCACACTCATTTCTGAGTGGCAGCAAAGTAGAAAAGCAAGAAATCACAAATGAGAGTAAAGTAAAAAAAAAAGTGAAGACTGAATGATGTAGCCTGGAACAATTTTTTAAACAGTGGATTTTACAAAATTGTTCACAAAACTGACGGATGGATGGGTACATTCACAAAACCTTTTGAAAATCTGCAATTTTAGAGCTTTTATTCAAATTGATTTCATATTAAGATGTGAAACTAAAATGTTTTATTAGAGAATTTAGAGTTCAATGTGATGCATTTATAAGTGTCTTTATTTCAGCAATGTTACAAAATTAATAATTTATGTTTTTAAAGTCCTTGAGTCAGTTTCAACGTTAGAGAGGCCAGACGGAGACGGTTTGGACATGTGCAGAGGAGGGACAGAAGGATGTTAGAGACAAAGAGGACATGGAGGACAGAGGACAGAGTTAGATGGAGGACGGTGACTCGCTGTGGAGACCGGTGAAAAGGGAACAGAAAGATGAAGATAATTATTATTTTTATTGCATAATGTTTTTTTTTTTGCCCGTTATAATAAAAATTAAAATCGCTCCTAATTTCAGACATCAAAAGGATTCATGCTGACAAGACTTTTTTCCTTATTTAGATCTGTTAAATATAAGCATTTTCTTGGTTTTGATAACCACTTTGGAGAGCAAGGGTCAAAAAGCACAGCGGAAAGATAATAAATATTCTTCTGTATAATCGTATTTTCCATGCAAAGAAAGAAAAACATCTTGCTTCTTTTGGCTGCACATGTATAAGTCTAGATTGCAAGATAAAGGAGGGAATTTCAGTGTTTGTTATTGTAGAGGTTGAACCATCTGGAAAATTGTCTCTATCTATTCTAAAGCCCGAGTCTCAGTAATATTCTGCAATATTAGGCTTCTTCAGGGAAATTCCCAAACAATGCTGAAATCACACAGTCTGTTGTAATGGGATAACAACTGTTTTAGCAGTTTTTTGCAGCTGTGGGACAAAACCACAAGCACAAGTATTAAAAGAATGTACATTTTCTTATCGACAGCTGGGGGTTTGCAATAAACATAAGGCAGAGTAGGTAAGTTTCAAGGACAGGAGAACAGGAAATTGTCAAGGTATTTAAAATATTTTGTGCCTCATTGTAAAACAAAATAGGTTAAAAGCTGAACACATTTTCAGTTTGTTATATTTTTATTTATTTTCCTACAGGATGCTTTATGGGTTTTTTTTGTGGTGTATAATTCTGCTCTGGTTTTTCAGCAGATAGATCAGGATTGGAGCATTATTTATTTATTTTTTTGATAAAGTACAGCAACTTTTATGTAAAAATCATTTTGTAACGAAAAGACAAACAGGTAAAGAAAATAGATGGATGGATTTTGTAAAGTTGTTACCTGCAGGTGCAATAAATGAAGCATATTTTTGTATTTTTGATTACTGTTTGATTTATGTTTTAACAGTTTCTATAGTCACAGATATGACTCACCAATTTATGTAGTTTTTTCAGTTTTTAAAAGTACAAAATCCCCTTTAAAAAACAAAAAATATGCTTAATTTTAAAATAACAATTAGCATTTTCTGCAGTGCTTACTGATAATGATACAGCTGGAATGCAACATTTACCAGTTTTTTTTTTCAGCTGGAAGTTTTACGATCATCTGTGTGATCTGACTGAGCATATTAGGCTCCACGAGGGAGGAAAATAACTCCGAAGGTTTGACAGCTTTGATAAACCTTACACTAAAAAAGTAGTCCAGTTGGAATACACAGCTAAATAAAACACAAATGAACGTGTTCCTGCAGGTGACAAATAAAATAAACTGGTCAACGTTTAGCAGATGTGAAAAGGTTGTTTCCAAACACCTCCCGACGAAGCCATGTTTACAAGAACAGGCGCCGACTCCACAAATACCAACGACATTTTACTGTTAAAGACGATGAGGACATATTTAGATTTCTTTTTAAAAAACTGAGCAGTCCAGTCCTCTCTGTGGGGTGATGCTGTAAAAAAAAGACAAATTTTTAACGAGGTTTTTCATCCAATCTTCAGCCACAACGCTGTGAATTAAATATTATTATCTATTCAAACACAGCTACTGTGACTACATTACTTATTGATATCTGAAATGTAGCACTTCTGCAGAAAAGTACCTGTGCATCTTAAAAGTAGTCCTGCTTTTATTCGTGCCCTGCTGTATATTTCTGCCATTTATCAGATAAAACACTAGTGCCAAGAAACAAAAGTGCCATTATTGTAACAGTTTATTTCTTTTACTGTTGCTTAGTTTGAGTTCCTGTTTTAGACATCTTAGTTTTTCTTTATCAGTATGTTTCAGGGTTAATATTTGCCAGTGTTCTTCTGTTTTCCTGCTCATGGTATCCCTGAGCAACTTCTGTCACACAACTGTCAGCCATTTGTAATCAACTCACCTGCTTCACCTGCTTCAAATCATTTCACTCAGATGTTACATTTATATTCTGCTACTTTGCACTTAGTATGTAAAAGTATTGTCTCATTGTGCTGCTGCTTTTCATTGTCTCATCCATAAGACACAAACAAAGCATTGCCAGCATGTCAGACTTTGCTATTAAAAAATATTGAATTGAATATTGTGCTTATGTCGGCAAGAGTGAGTTTGAAAAGAACGACATAAAATAAAACATAAAGGCATTAGGGCACAGTACGAAGAAGTGCTAAACCCTAAAAATCCAACATGTGTCTGAGCAGAAAATGTAAAATAGGTATGAAGTTCATTTAATTACCCCCTCCAAAAAAATAGAAAAGAATAAATCACTATGAATTAAAACAAAAGTAAAAATGCACAGCTAAACTGTTTAAATATTAAAATAATCAAAAATTCTAAAATAACACTGTAAAAGTTTCCATTTCTGTATTGTCTTAAATATACCCATCACAACAGAACTAAAAATCTCCTCACTTTAAACAAATTTATCTGAATCTTTAATTTTAATTGCACCACATTAACAACTCCACTTCTGACACAAAACTCCTGCCATTCTTATTGTAACCCGGGTGTAAATTTCTAGCTTTCACCGGTTTCTCAAACTCTTCATTAAATCACGTGATAATCCTGATAATAGGGTCGCTCTCACGAGACTATGAAGCAACCAATCACTGCCCAGTTTTGAAGGTCACATGTAGTATTGCAGCCTATTGGCTGGCTATATTAATTCGAGCAGGAAGTTTGAACACTAGATGCATTGGGGGGGGGAACAGAGCAGAGCTGAGCTGAGCTACAAGAGCCGACTACCACCAGACCAGCCAGGAGAGATGTCAATTGTATGTAGAACAACCGGCGGATCTGGTGAGTGTTGTTTTGACGTAGCGGTTAGCAATATGCTTGACTGTGAGGGGCTGAATGAACCCACACTGGGTTGAATAATTGTGTTTTAATCTTTCTAAATAGGATATTGATTGGATTGATAATGAATTTGATATTTATTGAATATAGATTTGTGTACACATCAGAACGATTGAATTGGATTTCAAAGTTTACTGGTCCTATTTATTTATACAGGCCAGAAGATGGCGAGCTAAATGTCCAGGCCTAGAGCCATAAGAAAAAGATTGCACTTGCGTGTGTGAAGACTTCCGCTCTCCTGCCAGGATGGTAGGAGGCTCCTTGTAGCCTGAGAACTTTTTCTGTCTCATCCTGACTCCTGATTTCCCACCTGGGATCTAAACCACATCGAGTTAAGTACCTTACCCAAAGCCAGCTTGTCTTGGGATTTGTTTACCCCAGCTTGGGGTCAAAGGACTGAAGGGTGTGGGCTTAGTCAACTGTGGGGATTAATTTATTTTGGTTTTGTTGTTTTGTTTTTCTTTTCTAGTATTGCGCATATTTATGTTTTTTGTATGGCCTTTTAGATGTCTGTTTTTCTTGTTGGATTTGTATGTACTGATGTCTTTCACTGTGAATATAACTCACTAGCAAACTGCAAATCTTCAGACTCCGTGTCTCCTTCATGAGTCGAATGCTAGTCTTCTGAGAAACCAGCCTAATTGATCCATTTATTTATATTGTATTCTTTAAATATATTACATTATGACTTATGCACATGACAAATTCTTTTTATGGCAGACACAGTCAAAAGGCATAAGAATGCTTTAAAGTGAATTTAACAGTTCAGATCAGAATGGCCTGATTGCATGACACTCAACCAACCTGTGCTCAGCTGCAGGATAGACAGAAGAATTTTCCTTCACTGCTCCAGCGCTAAACAGAAATCTCCAAACCTGTCGGTGTGGGACTTTCCACCGTGACTGTAGCTACACTCATTAATCAGCTCTAAAAAGCAACGTCAAACCATATTTGTCACATCTTTATGATTCATTGCCTTAAGAGAGGAGAAAAACTCTTCCCTGAAGCTGGGACTTCACCCGCAACAAGCAATTCAAAGGCAATTTGTTGCTTTGCCATGTAAAGGTTAAACAGATGGTGACTGATTGCCTGTCAGAGAGGTTTTCTTTGCACAGAGTTCACTGTTGTGTGAAGCTTCAGAGGAGTTCAAGTTGTTGTCATTTGGTTGTGATGTATGATTTTGCAGATTATCCTCCGATTATCTGTGATCAGATTACAGCAGCTCCTGTTGCAGATGAGCGCGGGCATCCTCAAAACACAATGATTTGACCATGCTGTGTGGAATGACTGCACCAGATAAAAGATAGCAGAGAGAAGGATTTATGTTTTCAAGAACAATTGCTTGCGTCAGTTCCTCAGCGTACCCAGATAAAATTCCACAGTTAGATTTATTAAAATACAACTTTGTTTTGTAGAAAATGTAATCCGTTGCAGAGATGGATGTGCATCTTAGAGTCAAACTCTTGGCTGTTTTGGGAAAAGGTTTGCTGTCCATTCACTGATGAGGAAAATTTAAAGTGTTGTTTTAAAAAACTGCAAGAAGGTTATGCAAATCAGACACTTTTCATCAGCGGACTTCAGAAAAATATACTAAACTCATATTGTCACTTCAGGGTGCCTGTAAACAAACCTTAAAAAAACTTAATGTAGTTGGCTTCTACAAGAAGAAAACAAAAAGAGCACTTCTTTAAAAAAATATTTACCCTTCATTACATATTTGAGCCATTAATTATGATAAAACAATGGTTAGTCATTTAGGTTTATTTCTAAATAACCATAATGTAATTTGCAGTATTGTGTTTCATCATTTAGTGCAACTTCAAAAGTTTTTTGAGGCCTACATGATAGCATCTGACGTTTTTGACATATCTTGACAAAATGAAACATTAAGCCACGTTAAAAGATAGCTTGTCCGTGGGTGGATAGAAAAGTAGGTCTGAATGAATGATCAGACAGATATTTGGGTGTAACAGTTCATATAAATCAAGGTTTGGCATGCTTCTCCTTTTAAGAGTCAATATGGGTTCAATACAAGAGGAAAGGGAAAGATGTGCCAAACATTAGTCTCATTTGTTCGTTTTTTTTGTTGTCTAATATTAGATAAATGTAAGACTCCAAAAACTAGAGACAGATAAACAAACCGCTCTTAAAGAGAGTCATGTACAGCAAGGTAAGATTTCTCAACTTGTTACACACTGAACAGGTCGCAAATGAGACAAACATCCAGACATGATCTTACACACACATACGGACCTAGTTAAATAAATTAAAATTAATTTGGTGTGGCCTAGTCACCAATTAACTTACCATGCATGTGTTTTGGTCTGTGGGAGGAAATCCATGCATGTACAGGGAGAACATGCAGACTTCCCACAGAAAGGCTGGGAGGCCATAAAGTGACCATCTCCCAGTGTGAAAATACAAAAAATATAAAACATCAAACATTCACATCAAGCTTCTCAGTCAGGTGTGTTTGTGTTGTTCATACACTTATTAAACTCTTAGTCTAGTATCTAACAGTGTTTAGAAGATGCTGTAGGTGTCACGTTGGCAGGAGAAGGAGGCGAACCCAGAGCGCAGACTCGTTTTCAGAAAAAATAAATAATTTATTTTAAAATGAAAGAACAAAACAAAGGCTGGTGAGGCAGCAAAAAGCAAAACAACAAAAATCCAAAAAGCGTCACAAGTGACCAGAAAAGGCAAGGCAAGGGACCAAGACAGTGCACGAAGCGACAATGAGTGGAGGAATTGACCAGGTTTTAAAAGCAGAGGGTAAATAGGGGAAGTGGGCACAGGTGAGTGTGGCAGGAAAACAGGAGACTGACTGAGGAGAATGATGACCGGAAACAAAGACAGAACTAAACCCAGAGTAAACATAAAGGCAACCAAACAACAAAATACAAGACACAAATAAACCCAAACTATAACATGAACAACAACAACCCCCAAATCCTGACAATAGGATGTTTGAAAGCATGCAAATTATGACCCACTGGGCTTTCCATACATCCACGTCTTGCTGATATTCTTCCACTTTCCACCGCTGCAGTAATTTAACATGAACATGAAACAACAGTCAGCTCTTCAGCTCCTGTGTTTCAGCTTCCTGTGAACCATCCATTCTTGCTTTGCTTTGGCGTGGAGTGCTTTATATAGTGACTTCCTCCACTCCTTTTCTGTTGTGGCAGTAGCAGAAACCAAATAAAAACACGTGTGCAGATGACAGTGGTGATTACCTGACATATTCTTCTTCTGATTGCACGCGGCGGACCCTGACGCCTGTACCGTGACGGTTCGGAACAAATGCATGTACCGTTACACCCCTAATATATACAGACGGTTGTCTACTTATAAAAAATATCTGTTTCAAGTTGAAACATCCATTATCTTACTCCTATCAACAGAATGCATTTTGAAATACTTTCTCACAGATTCTTTGCCATAAATATGAACATAACCATAACATTGTTTCTAAAAGTATCGCTTGACAGTGTCAGAAAAGCTTTGCAGATGTGTGCCTGTGTGGACTCCTGTCTGCAGAGGGAAAATATTATAGAAAGGCCTTCATAGATTTGTGATGCTTTGTTTAGAATGTGGTCCTCTGCTGTGTCGTGTCTTTTCCCACAAATATGCTTAAACTAATAAACATCTGGTTTAAATTTAAGAGAGACCTTCAAAAGGGCATGCACTGTGTAACTTACACAAAAAAGAAACATGTCCAGTTGCTAACAAAATGTTTAAATAAGTTTTTTTTATCACATTTTTATAGATATGCAGAGGGGGAATGAAATAAGTGGAGTGCTTGGTAAATGCCAAGATGTTCTTCAAGAACATATTCTGAGTTATCGCCTAATATTATTTGTTTTACATCAGACTCAATAATGAGGTGTTATCTGTAGTTAATAAAATTTAATGGCATGAACACCAAGAGAATCAAATCTACAGACAAAAACATGAAACAAACATCAGCAGCTGCTCTGATGGGAAGTTTTTCCTGATTAAAGGTGGGATACAAGGGTAAAGCTGTGTCCCATCTAATACTTAATGGCTAATTTCCAGTTCCAGCCTATAGAGTGGGTGATGTAATGTTTATACAATAAAGGTCTACTTCACTTGCCTGTCAGGGAACAAAGTCACCTGCATTTATTTAATCGCTAAGGAATTCTCCGTGGCTCAGACGTGGAGAGACGTTGTCACTAAGTGTAGAGGAGGAGGGCAGAAAAGCCTTTTGGCCGAGGCTTTGATTGCATCTAAAACTGATCCTCGGCTTTTTAAAAGTTGGTCTTACACAGCTTGTTAACTGCCAAACTAAACCTGAACGGACCGTAACCACACCAAGCTCAGTAACACTAATGTAAGACATGAGGTCAGCTGTTTTGATTATAATTTCTTATAGGTTTTGGCTTATTTTAAACGGAGACAATACAGAGAAGGTGTAAAATCAAACAACAAATAAAGAGGAAACTGTCCTGGTTTAGGTTTTGTTTCATTTTAAAATACTTCTCATGAGTTTTTGTTTTAAGTTCATTTTAAACTGACATCATCCCTGCTCATTTTTCTCTTTTTTTATTTTAAATATTTGCTTGCAGGACCTTGTACCTCACCATACTCACCTGTTTGCTGCCACTCTTCTCTCCTGGTTTCTTGTTTCTGCTGCTGGATTGCCTAAATGATGACCGAACAAAATAATGTGCACAGTTTTTCAGGCCATGCTTTTGAAACATCGGCCAATTAAAACTTAATGTTCTTTTTTTTTTGTATTTTAATGTGTGATAAATATCAACAGTATTTCCAGTTAGTGGTTAGCCGGAGTATTTCAGTGTTTTTGTCAGAATTTCTGATTCTTGTCTGGATGGGAATTTGTTTTTCTTCAAATTAAAGTTGGGACCTAAAATTCCAATTACTGGTCATTTCTTTCTTAGTCAATAATAAAGCAATAATTTTTATTTTTCAAAATATCTAGTGGGATTCTGCGGTGCAAGTTTTATCTTGCACCACTTTTTATGTTCCTGTAATAATGGGTTGGATGGCTGACTGCAGACGGTATTTCCTCATGACACAATAACTGTTTCACTTGGCCAGGCTCCATCAAACGGCGGGCAGACATCACAGTCATCAGCTTTAATATGAACAGCAATGATACTTTGACATGATTTGATTCACTGTGATCAAGCAGAGGTGCCTTTGATGTGTGATTCGGTGACGAGATCGGTGAAAGACGAATTCAGAGGGAGAGCGAGACTCGAAACCAACAGAAGGCAGATCTGAAGCTGCACCAGGGCAGCTTGTGTCGTGGTACAAAGTGTGCCACCGGACCTGCAGCAGAACAGGTATTACCAGATACAAGACCCAATATCAAAGGTAGAAACAACAAATGTGATTTTAAAAAGCATATCTTTATAATACCACAAGAAACACTACACTTTTATTAATATTTAAATCACAGATGAGGCATAAATAAGATGATGGGGAGTTTAACATTACTCAGAAACAATATTTATAAAGTTTACAACTTTGAGGAATCCTCAGGAAAACTTGACGTCTCTAAAAGTTAGTTTGTTATTCAGGCATTTCAGGTAAAACTAGAACTGTGAGCCAAGATTAATATGATTGAGTTGATCTTGAATTTTTTTTTTTGTTTCTGAACAGATTTGAAGAAATCTTAATGTAACTGAATCAGATTCCGATTAAGAAGATTTTAAATGTTTGGTCCGTTGTGCATTTTGGTTGTGTGATGACTGTTAAAGGTGTGGTTTCCTCACCTGCAATTATCTGCAACTATAAGGAGCACAATGACAATTTTACAGTTTTATATTCAAAACAACGTTTTTTATTCATTCATTTTTGGACCATTTGTGTTTCTGTAGCTGCACCAACTAATGTAAACACTGATAACACACATATGACAAACTGGACAGGCATGTAGTTTCTTGAAACAGTTCAGAACTCGTTTTTATTTTTCAGTGTTTTCTCGCTAAATAAACACTCCCTTCTATTTTATGGAATTGATGCATTATGCAAATTTTCAGGAAGTGAAGTATTGACTTTATCTCTTTGGTTAGAACTGGTAAAAATCTTGACAAAAGAGCAACTGAACAAAATTTAAGGTTTTTTATAAACTTTAGTGTTACTAAGCAAAAATGATAGATTTCTTGATGAATAGGGACTGTTTATAAAATCTAATTAAACAAGAAAAAGCACATTTGTTCAATTTGTGCAATTAGAAACATGAAATTAGATCATTAGAAAAAAGAAAGCTCCTTGTTTTCAGCGTGAGGTTGGACAAAAATCCTTATTTACCTTCCAAATCTGGAATACATAACTGAAGCAACCGAGTGACTCGGCTGAAGATATTTTCTGCACGAGAAGGTGTGTGGTCTGAGAATGTGACGGAGCATATTACGCTTCATAAGGGAGGAAAATGATCCTGAAAGTATGATGGGTATGATAAACTTTTCTGAAAATATGGTGCAGTTGGAAAGCACGTCTAAATAAAACACAGGAGAAGTAGTTGCTGGTAAAGGATAAAATAAACTATCTTTGAAATATCAGATCTATTTTGAGAAAGGAAAAAAATATAATTGCCTGGATTTCATCTTTACTGACCTTTGGTGTGGTTGTAGCTGAATGTAATTCACAATCCATACTCTGAGAGCTTCTCATTGTGCAGGATTTTTGCCTCAAAGTTTAATATTAACTCTTTTGAAGCAATTATCTTTGTCTGTAAGCATAATATCTTATGAACCACTGGATGGATTTTAATAAATTTTCAGAAAGTAATAATTGCCTGTATATCTAGAACTTATTAACCTTAGAGTCACCACAGATGATGAACCTTAGCAAATACAAATTTTTACCAATATTGAACTGAAGTTTGGTATGATAGTAGCTGAAAGCCACTCATGACAGTCTGAGCATGACATCTCATGATTTTGCATGAGATCACAGATAATGTTATTTTTAAAAATAGTTATAACATTTCTCAACACAAGATAATTTTAGTGCAAAACACTGGAATGAAAGGTAATGCTAGGCCTTTTAATAAAAACTAGTTTCCTTTAACAAAAATTAATAATATCAGCAATAAGAGTTTCTCAGAGCCACTAATTGTGACAGATCCTAATTTCTCCCATGCTATTACAGTCAAACTGTAACTCCTCTGATCATTACGTCATCAAACACTGATTATGGTGCATGACACATCATGAAACTGTTTGAATCATATCTTGAGCTCATATCTGGTTTGGTTTATAACTTGGTTCTCATGCATGCACTTTCTGTTTCAACAAAGTGTAAAATTCTGTTGAGAGCAAGAAAAAAAAAGAGCAATCTGTCCCCCCTAAAGAGATTAATGTCATCCACTACTCCTGTGTGAGATTTGTCTCGTGAAGATGTGTTCCCAGGATAAACACAAAGTGATAAAAACACACTGGCTTGCAGGAATAATGCTCCCTTAAAAGCAACATAAAGCACTCAGGATTTATCATGGCTTGCGTGTGGCTCTCAACAGGCATGAAGACTTGAAGAGAGAAATCTGGGCTGGGCTAACTGCAATCACTCACACACTAAAACACCATTTAACATGCTCACAGAATGAAAAACAGACAAATGTTGTACAGTACATGAGTAGGACACTTAGACCAGAAAAGTGTCCCTTTTAAAATAATAAAAACTATAAACGTACAGTAATTTTTGCACTATTTTATGATATAACTCTTGAAAATAGAGACTAAACTCTGAGTTGAGGATCTAATTTAGGTTAGGTTCTCTTACAGTAGGAAACAGGATTATTTTCTTCTTGGTTTCTTTGACTACACTGTTATAAGTTATGATGTTTTCTAAACGAAGCACTTTTCAAGCCTTTTTTTTTCCTCATTAATGCAACCGGTCGGGTTGCTCAACACACTCGCAAACAGTAGCTTTTGTGCTCACTGTGCTGGATCAATGAGCAAGGAGAAGGAGGCAGGACTTGTATTCTCTTCTCTCCACAGTTTGTCTTTTTAGCTGGCGCAGCATTCTCCTCGCTACCTCATGTATGGAACCTTTTCAGACGAGAGGCTCCCTTCGCTCAAGGAATCAACACAGAAGTTTTTTTTTTTTTAAAACATGTTGCTCTTTTGTCACACATTGTATGAAGAGTTTAGATATATAAAAGGTTTTAATTCTTGTAAACGTGTATTTTCTTTATTTGTATCTTTTTATGTTCAGAAAAGTTCTTCAAGTAAGTAAACTAAACATTTAGACATGGTGCAAGTCTACTTATGAAATAATTAAAAATAGCTTTTTTTGTCTGAAAAGTATAACATTTTTTAAACATGAAAAAATACCTAAAAATCTTTTAAATCATGTTCAAAAAGTTGTGAAATACATCTGACACAAACAGACGGGTAAGGTTTTATTGAATTATTAATAATTGATTTCAGCAGAATTAGTTTTTTTTTGTTATACTTTTTTCTTAGTTGTTCTTAAAAGATTTAAAGTATTTTAGCTCATGTTTTAGATGTAATTATTTTATCAAGGAAAAAGATGATGCATACATTAAGACTTGAAGATGCATCTATTTTCACCTCCTTATTGAGTCGAGGAGGCAGGAGGTCAAGGAAGGAACCCCACACATCCCTGTCTCTAGTGACACTTTCCAGCTCCTTCTGAGGGATCCTGAGACGATCCTGAGACGTTCCCAGGCTGGAGAGCATCATACGTCCAGCAGAGAGGGTCTGGGTCTTCCCTGGGGCCTCCACCCAGAAAAAGACTCGAAACCCCTCCAAAAGAAGGTAGCCATCCTTATCAGATGCCTCAAACTGACTCTTGGAGCATGAAATTAAACAATGTCATTGTTTTTGAGTTTAGATTGTTTCACATGTTTGTTTTCAGTTTAGAATCTAGCTAAATGTGAAGTGTTATAAATGCAGACTCTTTCCCACTCCTATCTTGTGATATGCGTTCATATCTTGAGTTTTCATGTTTGGAAGAGTATCCATGTCCACCAAGGGCCAGACCTCAAAATGAATCCTCCATCAAACCTGCATGTTGAGAGTAAACTCTCTAATCTTGTTCGTCACGGATTAGAAAACAGCTTAAATCTTTACTCCAGCTTTAGTTAATTTGAGGATATTATCACTGTGTGCACTTATTTAATGGAAACTGTCTCTGAGCAGGACAGCTCCTGATTAGCTGAGAAAGTCTCCAATATGGCAGTGAACGCCCTCTTGTTTTGTCTGACAGCATCATCCACCTCCCTTTTTAACTTGGGTCTGACTTGATGTTACGCAAAGCGGAGTGCATGTGCTGCCTGTAAGCAAAGAGAATAGATGAGTGTGTGCAATGTCACTGTCAAACAGTAAGGGACGGCCCAGGACTTGAGTGTTTCAGCTGTACACAAACATACACCGAGAGAAAGGCGACTGTTTTTTTTTTATAATAGTAGAGAAGTTTGTCATGCAATAATCTGTTCAACAAAAGCTGAAACAAACTATAGATACAGCCTTAAAAGATCCAATAAATGCATTAGAGAAGATTCAATTTGGACACCTCAGCTTACAATGGAAAACAACATGAAAAACACGTGTTTGTTCCAAAAATCTAAAGCATTTGCTAAATTAACACATTTGCATGATTATCCTTTAATGTGACTGCATGTAGTTTGAGATGTGTGCCAAATGTTTGCACGTCCACACTAGTAAGACAAACATGTACAGAGAATTACATGGAATGATCATTAAAAAAAGAACATAAATAAACAGATGATACATCTACAGATGGGGTGCACAGTGGGACAGTTGATTAGCACTGCTGCCGTGCAGCGAGGGGTTCCTGGGTTTGACTCCTGGTCCTGGCTGGGCTCTTTCTGCATGAAGTTGCCATGTTCTTCCCGTGCATGCTCAGGTTTTCTCCGTGTACTATAGTTTCCTCCCACGGCCTAAAAACCATAGGTTAAATGACAAATGGCAAAAGAATGGTTGTCTGTTTTGCCTGGCTCTGTGTGGCTCTGGTAACCTGTTCAGAGTAAACCCCACTTCTCGTCGAATGACTGAGGGAGACAGGCAGCAGCTCCCCTGATCCCGAACAGAAGCAAGCAGGTATAGAAAATGGATGGATGAATAAATGGATGTACATCCGTAGCAGTGCATGCTTGCATTTGCTTCTTTTTAAATAAAGGTGGCACCACAAGGAGTTAAATCTTTAACCTTGGTTGTGTTGTGCTCCCCCTCATTGAGTACTACATGACATACAGCTTCAGATAAGTTCTCAGCCTAAGAGACCCTATTTGACTGGTTATCTTGTGTGAGAAAAGAAAAAATATGTATCCAGCCTCCATGGCTACACCTTTCAGCCTGGCCTTGAACAGAGTTCAGTTTTGTAAGTAATAGATGTTTCATATTTCTTAAATAGGTTGTAAATTTGACTGATTTACAACCTGTACACAATTAAATAAAATGTCAAACTGGCTTATTGCTTCACTGTGCTATGGTTCTGGATGGTCTAGCTCAGGGGGTGGATAAAACACTCTCCAATGCACATAATCACAATATTGCATACAGACTTTTGCATCTAGTATTTATTTCTTCTGTTCTCGAAGCTCACAAGCTTTGATCGATTGCTGGGAAATGGTAGTAATGTTGCTGCATTGGAATGTCCATTACACCAAGATTCTCACACCCCTACAAAATTCCTGCACATCGGTGATTCGAGGCATCACAGACAAACTTGAAATACGTCTGGAATCTACATTAATTCATTTTTAAAAGCTCAGGGAGGACTTGTTGTTCACTGTTCAGAGGGAAATCTTCCATGAATCAGCTGGATCTGTTTTTCACCAGTTCACTTTGCTCATTTCTTCTGCTCTCCTCCTGCTCTTTGCTGTGTCCATTTACAGGCAGCAAAGCAAACACAGTGTCTTTTATGTACAAGCTTTTAAGCTTCAACTGTGGGCCTGTCCATCTCATAAAGGTTGATGACACTTCAAGGACAGCTTAAACAAGAAAAAAACCTGGATTACTCTGGTGTAGTGTAATCAGTCGCTGTGCAGACAACCAAGTTTCTGCTAAATTTACCTGCTCTTTGTTTATTCTATCCTCCCTGGGTTTTATCTCCTCTAATTTGCACAATTTGTTATTATTCTCTCTTCTACATCTGCAAACAACAAAGTATGCTGTTCAGTGATGAATGGTAATGGCCTGAGCTTTGTCCATAATCCCTCTGCCTGGTGTTAATTAACACACGGGGGCTGAGGTTGACCATGACGTGATACTGGATCTGATGTCATGGAGTCCAGCAACCTCGCAGGTCAGACGCCAAATTACACTATTGGGCTTTGATGCTCAGAAATACTGACTCATTGTTATGGTCCTTGGGTGGCATTGGATATATAATCTTTTCAAGTGTCCTGCAAATGTTTGCTCTCTGGGAAAGTAAAGTGGATCCTCCAGGGGTGCAGCATTGAGATCTCCCCAAAACAGACAGAGGATTTTTTCCCCCATCTTGTTAAAGAACAGTGCCGCTGTAGTGACAGCAGAGCTAAAAAAACAACTTTTTATTGTTATATTATCTAGTGCTCAACTTAAAAAATAATTTAAATTTGGTCTATTTATCAAACGCAGCTGCAGGAGATTAAATCGCTGTAAACTTAACCAGTCAAAAACAGAAAATTTTCAGTAAAATAATAAAACTGAATTGCTGAGTTGAAGCTGTTGGGTCATAGGTTGAACTATTTAGACCAAATATTGGGTCAAAACATTTGACCCAGTCGTTGGTTAGGAGATAAGCTGCATCATTCTTTACAGTCCACTATTTTAAGCCAAAAGATGACCAGATTATACCTGACTTGTCTTCTGCTTTAGAATGTAATATGTAAAGGTAAGACTGTAAATGTTTATGGTTTAATCTGATTGGCTTTGTTAATATGTTTAATTTGCATTAGACAATGAGTTTGGTTCATGAAGCCTAGGCGTAAATTCAGACTGGAAGACCTGCTTCAGCCTCACCTGCATTTAATCGTTGTGTCGAGCACCTCCACTCCAGCCTATCAGCGTCCGACTGTGCCTCCAGCTTATCCAATCAGCGAGCAAGCCTTCGTTTAAAAGGACCTCTGTCATGGCCCCATCCGAACTTCAGCCCACCTCCACCCCTAGTTTCCCCAGCTCCCTCAAGCCTTCTTCCCCTTTTCGACCTCCACCACCAGTGTCCGGCCCGGGGAAGACGCCTCTAATGCTCAACCTGAGCTTCTCGTCGAAGCGCATTGCTTTTGTCGGCACTCGTGTCTTTCGCCGAGGTCCGAGCGCCAAAAATCTCATGTCATTCATGTCAAATAAAACCATTTAATTGCAGCTTCTCTTTGCCGTGAGTCTCTCCAGGTTGAATTAAAATAACATTAGTGGTAACTAGCTGATGCTAAATGTGGTTAGTATGCTAAATGTTGGTTTGCGTTTGACAATCATTGAGTTTGGTTCCCTTTAAGGTGGTATCTCACTGGGCTGTGACTCGCTGGTGAACGACAGTCACAAGGGAAGTCTTCTAAATATCTCCAATGTTTCATGACTTTTATGAGGTTATCAATGTTTTTGCATGAGTTGAAGAGTCGTGTAGTCCTGTTGCTTGACTTTTGGACATGTTCAACATCGGTTGAGGCTAGCTATCTGATGCTATTAGCAGTTAGCTTTAGCGAGCACCAACTAATGTTTAAAGTAAATGTGGCACTACAGGAGTGAACTGTGTAATGTCCAGATAAGCTGAATAGCAGCAGTTATCTGAACTGAGATACACTCCACAGAGTATCACAGTCTTATAATGTTTTAATTTTATATCCTTTAATTGTAACAGTTTTCAGCAGGCCTAACTTCATTATTGTCATGATGTTTTCTAATTTTCGAACCCACATGCAGAGTTAAACAGACAACCGGGAAAAAGTTTAGTGAGTTTATTGAGAAGGTACGGGTTTTCACTTTGACAGGTCCAAGGTGTAAGTGGCTGGTGCGTCTGGATTTCTGCAGCACAGGAAGACTGGTTAGTAGAGTTCTGGTTATGGCGGAAATGTCGGCAGTGGCTGAAAAGTCCGTTCTTACTTGAGGGGTAGTGTTCAGAGCAAAGGGAGGAAGGTACCGGATCACCGGAGTCTGGTTCTTGCCGGGTGGGGAGATGGTGCGGGTGGAGAGGCTGCTGTGGAGGGCGGACAGGTAGGTTCCGGACCCCGTGGAGGAGGCGTGTGGGGACGACTGCCGACCAGGAGATCCGAAGAAGAGGGGTAGCTGGGGAGGAGGCACACACAAAGAATCACTAGGTTTGTCACAACAGAGAAAGCACAAGGGAATCTAGCTTAGGCCTGAAGTACCATTACTGGCTAACGCTCTGGCGCTGAAGTGTCGGCAGCTCTCCACTCATATACTCCTCCACAGCTGATGGGATGAGCCACAGGTGTGCTGAGTCCCAGTACCCTGGTCACACCCCCAGGAAGACTCAGCCTCTGCCCTGCCTCTGGTGGAGAAAAAAAACCAAAAAACCACCCCAGCTCCAGATCCCAACAATTATTTGGTTATGTCCCACATAAAAGCTAATTTGTTCATTATTTCATTAGCAATGCAGTGTCACATTGCAAGCTGTTAGGAGAAAACCAGTGAGTTAGATGTAACTGCATGTAGTTTTTTTTTATTATTTCCGTCTAAGTTAGTCAGGTTCTTAAACACTGTGTCTGTAGGTGTATGTTTCAGTTATTCTTTTATATTTGACTTGTAAAATAACCCATGTGTTACAGTTGTTCCGAAATCATAATTAAGCAACATTTGGGTTTGTCATATTTGCCATATTATTGTCAAATTAACTTTTTTTTTAATATGAAAGTAAATTAAGTGGTAAAACACAAATAATTGGTCCCTTATACCATAAAACATTGATTTAAAAAACTGTGTATATAGTTTCACAAACAACCTTGCTAAGTGTTAAGAGATAAAATATGTTTTTGTCTTCCTTTCTCAAAATCCCCTCTGTAGTAAGACTCATTGTCTCAGACACACACACTCAGGTACACATTCTTTAGTGTGTGTTTGTGCATGCAATCTCTAGTCCACTCCCCGCCATCTGCACGTCTTTAGATTCAGTTGCCTCTTGTTGAACCACAAAAGCCCCGCGACTCTGCCAACGAGCCAGCACATATCTGCTTGCAAGCTATTTGCAACATTTTTTATTCAGGTGTCTGCAATGACAGCACCACTGTCTCTGCTGGCAGCTCAGCTTAAACGCGTGTCAGAGAGCAAGCACGAGCATGTGCAGGACACCTGATCAGCGTACCAGTTAGCTGAAGTGTCAGCTGCAAAAGAAAAGGATAAAAACAATTTGAAAGAGCAGAAAAGTTGTGTCAGCTTGCCACATAGGACTAAGTTTACTCATTGGATAAGGTGATTTACTGAAACATGGTTTACATTTTTGGCTGTGACAAGACATATGATTTGTCCCTGTCAGAGAACATTGTCTAAAAGCATTACAATAACACAAAACCTGCTGAGATCTGTCAAATATTTGTCAGTTCATGTTCGTCATCAGCACAGAAAGGTGTGTTTTACCAAGGAAAGGTAATTTGAGTAAAAGAGTCATTAATAGAAGAGAAGGGACTCAGACGTAATCAACTCCTATTAAACACTTTGTACTTTTAATTTAAAGTGTCATGAAGTGGTTTTGAGCTCATGTTTACATTAAAGTTATGTTTCTGAATGAAATTCTTGCCTGATGTATTGTGATTTGACTTTTGCAAAGACTTCGTTTGAAACCTAGTCACTGGCATAACCAAAAGAAGGATGATACACCTTCTTTATCCTTTTTATAAAGTTCATTAAACAGCATAACCTCTATCAGCTTCTGTGTTATTGAACTGCAAGAAAAAAAAACACAACTTTGTGAGGAAACTTCCACAAACAGGAAGAACATTCACCCTCGCAGATGAGAGCTGAACCAAAGTGACATGCCTGACCAGTTATATGTACTAGAAACTAAACATAAACTTCAAAACTGGGAGGAAATTTAGGACTTGGATGAGTTGGTATCCGACCCACAGCAGTCATCAGAAAGGTTTTAATTTGGACAATCTGGGAAAACCTTTCATGGGTCTAACTAACCACAACTTAGAAGAGGATCCCTTGAGGAACAAATTACTGCTTTGTAGAACTGCAAAAACTTTCAAACCATTAAGCAAACATTATGCAGGGATACTTACACGATATCACTTTCGTGTCACATCTTTACATCCAGTTGATACACTTTGGATAAGATCTCACTGAGCTGCAATTATTCTCTTAACTAAATTTACTCGGACTGCTGGTCATAAACAGTCTATTTAAAAGTACTGCCCATTTTAAAAAAGTGCAACTATTTATTTTAAATTAGGACAGAGATGATTTATTAACTATTTCTTGTTCCCTTGAATTAATGTGTCTGAGGAAGCAGGTCCAGCAGTCGCTGTCGTCCTGAAAACAACAAAAAGAAAAGAAGGACCACTAACATCTGCAGATCTGTCCCCTGAAAACTAAAAACAACTTAAAGCCAAAATCTGGAAACTGCTTATCACACAGTTTCAGTCTGAGATTGCAGTTCCTCATTTCTCACAGCTATCTGCAGATCCTCAGAAAGCTGTGTTTAGATATAAATTACCTTTAAAATAATGCCTTTTGTAATTATGTAAAAGCCAGAATTGGAGCTCGTTATTTTGTTGGGGTGCAGGTTTTTTTTTTTTTGCTCTTATTCTGTTAAGTGTCAACTTGACAAACTAAGGCAGAGTTAAAATCGCCAGAACATCTCAGCGCCTGTCCTCAGTAACGTCCTATCTGATTATTTCACTTTGAAAAGCTTCACCATGTTTTGTCACTTTTCCTCAGCTCAGATATGGACTGCATTAGCTGTTTCTGCAAGCTAACGCAAACTTTGGACATCAAAGAGCACCACTAGGACATTAGATTTACCATCTTCTAAACAAATCGGAACCGTTTCTCTTTCTTATTGATGAGCGTGGAAGCCAGTGCAAGATCACTACAGAAATATGTTAATATTTTCCTTTAGAGACGTCAAAGATTTGATCCATTCCCACCCATTTTGTGATATGGCAGCTGAAGTATGGTGTCAATTTTGCTCAGTAAAGATAAATGAAAACACACTTTGTTTGACAAGCTTGTACATTTTTGGGTCAAGTTCATTCAGAGAACAGTCTTCATATAACAATGAGGTGAACAATAAGGCAGAGATTACAATGAGAAAAGAAAAATTATAGTACTGGAGCACCATAAAGACAGCGCCCGGCATTCAAACTCACACAGCTGTCGCAAAGCTTCTTCTAGACCGATACATTAGGTTGAAAAGGTAAACTTATCTTTTTTATTTGCATGATTTAAACAGATTTGAGCGTAAGAAAGTACCAATACTGTCATACGTCTCCATCCCATATGGCTCTTCCATGGATGTCGTGATTTTTTTTATCAAATATTAGTCACTTTAGCTGTTTCCGTAGGTAAACAAACATATGTGAAAGTTGGCACCTAGTCACAAATTTTGCTTACAAATTTTTAATTTCACAACACATCAATAAAAGTTTAAAAAAATAATAAAATTGTACTGATTTTTTTTAACTCCATGATGTTTTTGTCTCCTTGGAGGTGTTAGAATGGTTATCGCTCTTGTACACCTCATACTTTTGAGCACTTTTGAATGGTTTGATAATTTACATCGAAATTTAACCAAGTCAAGTAAAGTTCAGTACCTTAAAAACACAATATAATTGTTTGACCTTCTATTTGATATAGAAGGCTTTTCTTTTAAGCTTTCTTTGTTGTAGAAATGCTACAGAAGAAAATAATAATTGTCATATAGTCCATTCAAAAAGAACCTCAGTCAATCAAAGTGCTTTACAGTGAAGCAAAAACAGCATAAAACATTCAAACCAAATATTCAAACGCAGAATTGACAACAAAAAATATGTTTTCCCTTCCTTCTTAAAGAGAGACGGAGAGAAAAAAAGAGGTCATATATGTGATGATATGAGCCCCCCCCCACTGCTGGAGGACCAATTAGTGCAGTGTGTGTTTCTAAGTGTGTGAGGCTCACAGATACTCGTAGATCATGCAGACCTGAGTGGGAGCTGTTTGGCCTGGAGCACCATGAGTGAATTATAACCATTTCCAGCTCTTACTTGGTGGGCCCCCACGTTCTGTGGATGAATCAAGTTCCTGTACTTTTAACAAACCAACGCACACTCAACCCGTAAATTTCTGCATGCAAGACACAAGTGAGATGACATCTTTGAAGCTTTGCAAGTTTTCGTCAAACTGAAACTTTTTCCAACAATGTAGCTACAATAATAGTCAGGAGATCATTGTATTAGAGTTTACTTGACTGGAATGTCAATGAAAACCGTAAACGTGGAGAAAGATTTTCACTAAAGAAGCAAACAAAATGAGAGAAAATGGATTTTCTATGAGAATGCAACACAAAGGCTGACTGCTAAATGACTTGGCTGAAATTTGCTGTTAAAGTTGGAGTCAAGTCAATTCAAGATGGCTGTCTGATCTAATTGAACTTGGCCAACACAAAATCGGCTACAACTCAGTCAGTTTTACAAATATTAAGCTAAATTTTGGTATGGTAGTAGCTGAGAGTCATTTACAACACATACTCCAAGAGCAAACAGATTACATGAGATTGAGCAACAAGTTTTTTTTCAAGATTAATTCAAAACAGCTTTGATGATCTTAGTTAAAACTCTGGCATGTAAGCAGCGGGTAATATGCATTCCTTCAAGGAAATCCGTGTCTCTGTTTGTCAGAAACTCAAACTGGTTCCTTATGAGTGATTTAGCACCTTGACCTTCCTGTTAAGCAGGCATTGTCATCTTTCGACTTGTAGCCAAATTTCTCTAATCAAAAGTTGATGTTGAGATGAAGCCACAAGTCATGACGGGACATGAAGAAAAAGAGATGTAAAAACAAAGCAATCCTATCTGGACCAAACATCCTGCTCTTCATAAAGCAAGTGGTCTTAGCCTTTTTTTTCTCCCTCCTCCACACTATTTACTAATGAGGACTTGGGGTCAGTGCAATTGTTGCAGGAAACACCGCGCTGATCAGAGGTGCAATTTTAGGGAAAATGAGGTTCTGTCGGATGACCTCATCTCTTTGGTCTGCCAGGCAGAGCCCCGGGGCTTTGCTGATTTGTCTTCTTGGATCAGCAGCACCACATATGTGGGATGTGTATGTCTAAGTGTGTGTGTAAAACAAAGTAAACTGAAGGAAAAAAACAAAAAACGTCTCGTAAGGATGAGTCCTGGTGAGGAGCAGAGATGATTAGACCACCTACACATAGACTGGCTTCTCCGTCTTATCATTGTTCTCACACAGGAAGAGCAGATTAAACAAAAATGCAGATTGGTTTAAGTTTAATTGATTAAGGATGAATTTATGAGGATTTTTAAAATCATTATCTGTAAAGACCAGGGTTCACATTTACAAAACACCTTTACCATAAATTCTCCTCTTGCACAGATGTACCCACTCGCAAAAAGATATTTTCAAAACTAAAAACAGTTTTTCTGCATCTGTCAAGTGTAATTTTGTGTCGGGACATTTTTCATTTAAAACAGTTCACACAGCAGTAATTAAAAGATTATTAATTAACCCAAATGTAGGCTCTGAATTGTGCACTTTAGTTTGATTGATTGCTAGGAGCTCTTCCAATTTTACATGTATTGCATAATTGCACTTTTCCAGAGGCTATGGGGCAGAGTGTTGCACAAACAATCCTGTTCTGCATCACTGTACTGGTCTCTGTTGTTTGTTAGGTAAATTCTTTGCAGGTATTTGTTATTTTTGCACTTGTCCACAATACGGATAAAACAATCCTGCAATATAACAATCTGCCATGGCTGATTGTGACCTTAATGACGTAAAGCTATCAGGATTATAACATCTCATATAAACACAGACAGTTAATTCATTTTATGTGTCAAGTGTTTTATGAATTTGAAATATAACCCCCTGCTATAAACATTTCATGCAAAATGTAAAAAGATAAGCTTTGAGAAAAATATGCCACAATGAAATGCATGTTCATTATTATTATTATTAAAATGAATCGGATATAAAACAGTTAACACACTTTTTTACAGATACATTTCGGAAGTTTAGCCACTTTTTGGTTTTTAGCTACTGTATGTTCCAGGGCATGTACAGTTATTTCACAACGGTGTCTCAAACGTTTCTCTCATTTTTATTTTCTCTTGTGAGACAGTAAACATCTCTACATCTCGGCAACAGCGATTGGTTAATTCTCCTAAGGGTCACATGTGGTAACATCCCGTGAACCTTTGGTTTGACAGCGAAAAACACAACATTAGTTATTTGTCTGATCACTGGCACACGAGTCAAAAGCCATTTGCATTCTCAGATTCTTATCTTTTATTACATTCCTTGAAGTGTTATAGATGTTTAGTCTTGCCTCATTTTCTTTCTTTGCGCCGAGAAACAATGCTTTTTTGCATCAATGCTCACTGAGAAGAAGCAATCACGAACTATTTAATAACATTACTGTAGTGTCTTGTAGTTTGTATAAGCTGCTGAGGTAATTAATACGCCTGCCAATTCTCTGAGAAGTCTATTTTGTCTGGGTGTGTTTGGTTATTAGCAACAACTGTGAGACTAAAAAATGGAACATAGTTCAAACTAAACACTGTTTATTTTTACCATATTGTCTAGAAAATCCCATTTTAGCTATAAAATAGCTGCTTTTATGAGTCAGTGATCAGTGAAGCCTCTAAAAGAATCTCTTGTCTACTTATTTTAGATTAAACAAAGGGGTTTGGTGTCCTTTAATCATATCTTTGATCCACCCACCTTAAAGGCTCTCACACAAATTCTTCATTAGTTGGGAGATGTGTTCACTAGACGGTTAGTCCGTGCCAAACCTTCATATTTACCAGCTGTGACCAAGACTCACAGTGGAGGAACACGAGGAGACAACTGGTGCATCCAGTCTGACTCCAGGTCAGGGACTGACTTCACAATCTGGCATCTTTGATCTCTGTCCGCATTAAAAGAAAAAAAAAAATTAAAGAGACACAGATGACATGCGACAAGGATCAGAGGACAGATCTAAATCCAGGATGTTGTAATTGTTTCTCTTCTTTTCGGTTAATAGACAGTAAAGCAGTCTAATTATGTGTAACAATGTACCGGCTCTCCCACTGCTCACAAGGATATCGTAGGAAGAAAATATCAGCAAATAAACTGTGTACTGTTCACACGACTTTGTGTTAAACTTTTGTCTTCAGTAAGCGGCTAATTTCAGGGTTTTAATTCTCATACACAGTTTTTCCTGACAAATATTGGAAACCTTTAAATCAAATCAGTAGTATATTTAGCGTGTAATGTTTCTAATTTAAGTTGTTGGTAATAAACACACATAGGCAGGGAAAAATAATAAAATTTTCCAGGAGTTATCACTAAAGTTTAGGAAATTAGAAGTCAGAAAGTACAAGATGAACAATTCAAATAATACTGTGTACTTAATGAAATATTTGCTTTAGAGATTTATTTGAAAGTGTTAGTATATGGTTCTTAATATGCACTTTGACAATAATAGACAGAACTTCAAAACAAAACTGTCAAAACAACAATCAAGTGTCGGAAATATCTGGAGTGCAGGTGAATGTCTGTAGCTCTTGTTTGTTTGCTGCCTCTGGTATTTCTGGACCTTACTGTCGATGTTGAAGAAGTATCAGGTTGATCTTAAAGAAAGAGAGAGCACACGGATCGGCCTCCCCCTATTTGTCATCTTTATCCATCCAAAACAAGAAACATGTTTGTTTTATTTATCTTAAATGAAGAAACCGATGATCAGTTCACACACAGCATGGTTCTGGACGTCTAGACAAGCGTATAAAGTCCTTTACTTCAATCAGGAAACTATCATTTCTGCGTGTCAGTTGTGTTAGTCAATGGTACTGATTGGCTAATTGTGTGATCCCAAACAGCCCGCTTTGGAGTCTGTTTTCAATGAAGAAACTGATGTTTTTATAAGATTTAAAAGAGACTTTTTGAACTCAGAAAAGGAGACATGTTTTCTATCTTAGCCTCAGACAAGGTCAGCCCAGTGATTTTCTCTGACTCAAATACTGTGGAGCAGAAGTGTTCTTGGATTTTAGATAAGTTTGTCATAACAGTGAATAACATGCAGAGCATGCCAGAAAATGTGAAAAGAAAACTCATTCCTATGAATTATCAGAGAAAAGCTGCAGAATTGCTATAAACTTGAATAGAAATTGGACTTTTTTTTTCCCCTAAAATTATTTACCAAAAATATTTACTCTTGGGAATCATGAAGTCCGTTGTGTAGCCACTGCTGCCACTTGATAGACTAGAACATGTTTGTTTCCACATCTCAGTGCTGAACAAACAAGCAAAACCTGTGAGCCGCCCAAACTCTATCTCTGTTAATCTCTGAGCCTACATCTTGGACCACAAAGAAGGCAGACAACCCCCAACCCAAAGCCATGGGCAAGCAAGCTAGCACACCTTTGACTGTGGAGAGCAAACAGGGGAGAGGGGAAATCTATATCTCCCAAAGTGAGCCCCGGCACTCAGGGCTTGGCAAAAGTAAACAACAGCACTAGCAAGCCCATAATTGATGGCACCATTCTTTCCTATACAGTAAATAAATGTCAAACGATGGTGAAACGCAGTAACTTCACTACAAAGGATTTGCAGAAACAAAAATGCCTTCTTTTGATCCGGCACCACTTAGTGTTTGATTTCCCCTGATTTCATGGGCACAACCTGAAAAATGATTTATGGCACTTAACAATTTCTTAATTTAACAGAAATTGGGACCTTGGGTTGGATTTTTGCTCATAATGTTGACTATAAACTAACTTGACCTTTCATTCAAGTATAAACACTATTCATGAAATTTCACAAGTTGTTAAAATCTTACTTTAATTTTCTTTATTAAAGCAGCATTTGACATTAGTATGAGCTTTAAAGGCTACAAAACAATCAGAATCTTATATACTGTCTTGTCCCTTTTGAAACTAATGACATCATTAATTTCTTAACTTCATATTATGCTTAATTTTCCTCATTATGTCATGTTTTCCCCGATGTTAAGAAAAACCTCTAACATTGGGGGGAAATGTTATTTTAGATAATTTTGCAGCTGTGGCTCATGATTTAGGTGAGGTTGACCTCTGAGCAGAAAGTTAACAGCAGGAGACATCAGTTCAGCTTTTACATTAAATTTACATAAAAAATATGAATGATAGCTAGACCTTCAGCACTGCAAACTAAATCTGTTTCACACAACATGATGTATTCTTTTACGCATACTGGTGGAGTCTGCAGATGCCACTGCAGGGTGAACATGATGCTAAACCAGTGCGACTGAATGAAATGTTTAGTTTAAAGATGGTGACAACATATGCAGATGTATGAACTGCTATAACAGCAATGCTTATGAAAAATAAGCATAATAAAGTCAAGCAGTTTATATATCCATGGGGCAATTTATTAAGTAGTGCTTTTGGGATTATACATGTTATAAAAAGAATAGTCAGCCCAATTTAACTGATGCACTGCTATATATTAATGCATACAAATCTGGATTTTTATGCTATTTTTTTATTTTAATTGAGTATAAATGCAAGTATAAGCTAGTATAAGCTGTCTGGCTACAGGTGTTGTATCTCCTCTACTACAATGGTTACTTGTGGTAGTTTACATCTAAATTTATGTTCCCATGGCAGCTAAATGCTGTACCATCAGTCTCTGGAGATGTGCACTCCAAAAAGAAGGAAGACAGAGAGTGAAGTGGCTCACTTTGCCTCCTGAAAAATGGTTGTTTTTAAAAGGATTGTGAAGGGATTGTGTTGAAGGCAAGGATGAAGATCCAAAAGCAGGGCTATTAGGAGGCAGGTGGATGAAACTAAACGTGTTTATTACAATACTCCAGTGCTACAAAACTAATACTGTAAGGCAGAAACTTAAAACCCAACACTGAGATGAAAATAACTGAGGGATAAGTGAGTGTTAGTATGTGAAAAAAGAAGACAGAGAAAAAGGTAATTAAACAAAAAAATTGGAAAATAAATACAAAAACCAAAAGGTATGTTCACAGAAACAAAGCTACAAAAAAACTATAACAAGAAATAAGAAAAAATCAAACTCAAAAATGTTCAAAACTGGCAAAACAGAACCTTGCACCTTAGAAACCTTAGAAATCAACTTGTGAAGAAAGAGAAATGATGGAGTTTAGATCCTTAAAATCTGGCCTAAATGTTGCTAAATGTTATCTAGATGAATAATAACCTCTTCCCTTTTAATCTTGAGTATACTGTAATTTTTCTGTATTTGTGTGGTAAATGTGCTGCGTTAACTCCACACCGATCTTCTTATGTCAGTGAGAGTGAACGCTGAGCGTCATCAAGATGATCCTCGCAGATAAAGTACTTCCTCCTGCAGTGAGAGGTGCCCCGGTGGCTTGGCAATCTCGGCAGTCGCATGCTACGGAAGAAGATCGCAGAGATAGATGAAAGACCGCCAGCATGACTGAAAGAGAAGATGATGAGAAGAGGGCCTGACACAGTAAGTGCAGGCAATAAGGGTCTTCTCTTCTGGATCCTCATCAAAGTTCTTCAGAGAAAGGAAATAATGCACCAGAAAGCTTGAACAAAATCACTTTTGGGAATCAAAGGGTGGCCATTATCTCACATAAATACACACACAGTGTCTGAGCCATCTCTAACCCGGACCATAACACTCTGATGTGGATCTGAATGTTGCAAGCAGCTGCTTCTGGGCAGCTCAGTTGTTCCTGAAATCAGGATTTGTGAGACTATAATACAAAAATGTTAACTTATAATTTGCTTCTATTAGTCCTAAACTTGTAGTTGCTGCTAGATGACAGCTGGGCACAACCTAGGGGGGGTAAAGAATCCTTAAATTTAGATTTTATCCATAATTTCTCTTTTTGTAACTATTTATGTAACTAAAGTTACTAAAAAATCTTAAGAAAGTAATTTTCTCTAATCATAAATTTCAAATTTCCATATTCTACAGGCTTGGGGGAACAACAACAACAAAAAAATAGTTTGAGGTGTTTTTTTGTTTTTTTATAATTAAGTAAAAAGCATATCAGCATTTCAAGGGGGATCAAAACATCCATTCGTCCACTGGTTTTTACTTATTACTGGCTTGGATGCAGAGCAAACACAGACATCTCTGTCTCCAGATCCTCCTGGGGGATTCCAAGATGTTACCAGGTCAGAGAGGAATCCTTCCAGTGAGTTCTGGATCTGCCCAGGGGTCTCCTCCAGGTTGGACGTGGCGCCAAACCACCTCAGCTGACTCTTTTCAATGCAGAGTAGCAGCAACTCTACTCTTATCTTTCAGGCTGAACCCAGCCACTCTGCCTATAAACCCATGATCTCATTCCTTCAGTCACGATTCACACTTCATGACCAGAGGTGAGAGTTTGGAACATAAATGGACCAAGAGCTTTGCATAAGAACCATCGTCTTGAAACCCTGAACAGAAAGAAGAAAAAATCTGGTTGGACATATGTGTCACATATGTGCATCTAGAATAAATAAATACCTCCATCCATCCATTTTCTTAACCACTTTTCAGTTCAGGGTCACGAGGAGCTGGTGCCGGGTTACACCCTGGACAAGTCGCCAGTCCAATAGGCTACTTGTTGACACAAAAAAATGCTAATTAAATCATATTATTAAATGCCTTTTTTACTTTTGAATGTGGCCACGTCATACATGTTGCAGCTGATACCACAACACTCCTTAATCGATTAAATCTTTAATAATGTGATTCCAGATCTGTATGAAAGCACATCAAATGATGTATTTTTTTTAAATATTTGTATTTGTACACCTTTAAAGAAGCCTCAAAGAAATTTTCCATAAAGCAAGTTTTTCTGTCTCCATTGAGAGTCCCAAGAAACGAATTACAAATTAGAAATAATAATAATAAATAACTGCATATGTGGCTTTTGGGCACCATTTCTGATATTGAGTTTATTTTCTGTCTAATGTAAATGCATTGTAACATCATCTGCAGACACTTTAATCTATCATATTTTAAAAAGGGATGTTTTTAGAAAATGCATTACTTTTAATACAATAGTCACAAATGTAATATCTAAGCCTGAACCGGCTGTAGACAGATTGCAATGAAGGCTTTTACTCTGCCTGCATCCTTCTTTGGGATTGAAATGATGCTTCCTCTGAGATGACTTTATTATCTCTTTACCCTTATTCTCTTAAATGCCCGTGAAGATAAGATGGCTGCACGATAACTCAGAACAGGGCAAACAAAGCAGAAGACAAGAGGAACAAGTGCGCCCAGAAGAACTTTGTGGGTCTTAACTTTCAAAGAAAGATCAAGAGAGTCTCGCATGAATGGCCTCAGATTTCATCGTAATATTTTTATCACGTCATGTGAGAGATGAGCAATCGCAAAAATCAGAAGTCTCGACAAAAGCCACGGAAATTATCTGGCATGCAACATGCCCTTATCCGTAAATGACACAATTTACTTGTCATTATGAGTGTGCGGATTTAGAATACAAGAAAGAAATCAACTTATCTCACCGTGAGTGTGTTTGTACAGTACAGTGTGTCTGAGTTAGAACAAGACAGACAAATCCACTGAATTCCATTTTTTTTTATATAAATAATAAAAAAACTATATCTGGCAAGAAGAGATTTTTCTTGTTCTTTACTGGATGTCACAGATAAAATACATTCAGGTAAATTTCATAAACAAAACACTCCTAAATGATGAACTTCTTTTACTTTTTCTTTGCTTTTTTTGAACTTTTTCTAAATTAATGTATTCAGGTTTTATGCCTCTTGTAACTTGAAGATTTTAAAAGTAATTGTAAAATAGCTGAAACACTTTAAAATGACCATAACATGTTACACGGGCTAAACACACATTCACAAAAAAGTGGATACACACTCACATATATACATATATATACAATAGTAAAAAAAATCAATAGATGACAAAAAAAGCTCCTTCATGCCTCATTAATAAGATTTAATGGGGCTTTTCTGTCGTCTGGCTGGCAGGTTGATTTGTTCCTGTTAGTTATCCAATCATAACTGAGCTACAGATGTTGTAGCATCTTGACCTGAGTTTAAAAAAAGAACTGCATGTTTACTTCACTGTAACAGGAGCATAAAACAACAGCCAACGTGTACAACTTGATAATGATCAGACGTATTGCTGAAGACTTAAAACCAGGAATTATCACACAGCAGAAGCCACTGAGGGGGAAAATGCTTCTTGTTGTGTTATTATTTGATAGAGTTTAACTAAACTCACTTGTTGGTACAAATATGGCCGTTTTTAAAAGGAAGATGGATAATAAAAGAGGAAGAAATATCTGTCCTTCAGTCTTAAAACTGTGCATTGTTTTGCTTCCTTTTGCTTTGCATGTCTGAGATGTTTAGTTTCCAGTTAAGCTTGCATGATTTTTCCTTTGTTCTCTGTATTACAGGTGATTTTATGTCTTTTTAATGCATTCAAATATCATTTTGCATCTTTTTTTAATCTTTTTATGAATCTTATAGCTTGTCATGCATTAAATTTAGTTTGTTTTTAACAGGAATATGAAAAACTTTTTGTATTTATGGCGATTTTAACCCTTCTGGAGCCCTCAAATGAGAGAGAGATGAGGAAAGGTAGAGAAGCCCTTGTAACTTTGGGTCAATTTGACCCGAAAGCAACAGGAGGATTAAAAAAAAAATCTTGTTTACTTGTGATATTTGTCTTGAACAATATAAAAATAATCCAGTGTGTGATTTCTTGTAACCAATTAAAGGCCTAACATTCCTTGAAAGAATTTGTATCGCCCGCCACTTTTTCTGCCATATTTTTAAACTAAGATCATCTGATCATGAGAAGTAATGGAACTGGAGCCATTTTGGTCAAACCTTGTAAATAACGTTGTATGATTGACTGAGATATAGATTAAACTTTTGGCAAATTTGGTAATTTAGTTCCCTTTTTTTGGCCTAAAATCTGTTGGTTTTAAAATACAATTAATCAGTTAATTATTAACTTAATGATCATGAAAATGTCACCTCATAGCAAGAAGGCTGCAGGTTCACCATTTTTCTGTTGGCTAATGTTGATTAGCTGTGGCAGCCATCTTAAACTGAATTTACTCCAAACGTTAATCAGTTGCAGATGAACAATTAGCATTTACTTCCTGAGCTTTTCCTTTAAAATCCATCCATTTGTTCATGAGACATTTTACTAACAGACAGACAGGGTTGATAAAACCACTTTATGGGATAATTTTAAGATTAGAGTATATGTTGTGAATTTCTCTCAGCTACTGCCACCAAATCTTTGGGAAATATCTGTAAAATTGACTGAGCTATAGCCATTTATGTATTTTCTAAGATCAGTTGATTGTGGTAGCCATCTTGGATTGGACTGACTTCAAAAGTTAATTAGTTGTAGAAGTACATCTAATAATTTCTTCCTGAGAGTTTCAGTTAAATCCAGTTAGTGGTTCATGAGATATTATGCTAAAACTCTGAACAACACACACAAATATTGGCAAAAACATGATCACCCTTCTGCCTTTGGAAGTGGGTGATAAATAAACTGTCAGATCCACCAGTGACAGGTGTGTTTGATGCATCACAGCAGCTGTTTTACTCTTTTTTTTATTTGCTGCTCTGGATTTGTCAGCGGTTTGCTGTGCAAGCTCGTGATTCTGTCTGCACGTCTTGGCAACATTTTCTCAATGAAGCAAATTCCTGGACATTTTTGTAGTATTTGAAGTAATTCAGATTGTGATATTTGGGGCTTTGTGCCATGGGGAGGCCTGAGGGCTTGCACTACATCATTCATTATGCCTGCCCATCAAACAGAACAAGCTGTACTGCTCTGGAGCCAGTCCAAGAGGGCTCTCGTCATTAGCTTGCCACTTGGTGGCCAATTGCTGGAGCAAAAGAGACAAAGGCTGCAGCCCACCCCTGCATGCTCTGATTGCTCCGAGAGAGCCAGCGAGAGAGGAAGGACGGGGGCCTCCTTTTTGGCATGCCAAAATGTAGATTCCTATTACAGGGTAGTTTTTGCATGGTGCATCCAGGACAGAGGTAAACGGGGTCTTTCCCTGATTTGAGTTTTCAGTTGATTTAGATTTGATGTAGTTTTCTTAAAGGGATAGCCCAGTCAATTTTCAAACAATAGTTATTAGTAGTTAGTATCTTGTGAGCACAGATTTTGGAGAAAGAGGCAAGAGTCTTTTTCAGGCTAGGCTAATGGCTAGGTGAATGGGTGCTAGTTTTTAATGGTTTTCCAGGCTAATAAAATCATTCCAGTGTGGAAAAACGCCACATTAGCTAATATTTACCCTCCACCCGTTTGCATCAAGCTGTTTTTTTTTTAGCTTGTTGTTGTTTTCTCAACCAAACACCTGTGTTCATTTGTGAATGTACCGTAAGCCGTCAGCATGGATACACTGCGTTTATTCAGATTGAGCTGAGGCTGTAGATATATCAGTCTGTCAGGAGCGGAGAAAACTTTGGATTAAATAGACTAAGGCATTCCCATCCTCGGTGGCATAAACACGGTCCACTTCTGCTCAGCACACATGTATTCACATCATAACTTAAACATTGTTAGGTTGAGAAAACAGCGACAAACTAAACAAGCAGTGTCATATAAAAGTGTACAGGTTAAATTTAAGCTTATGTAGCATTTTTCATTCGGTATGTCATTTTTGATTAAGAGTTGTTTTATAAAACCATGAAAAACAGCTCCTTGTTTGGCTAGCCATTAGCCTAGCCTGGATGAAGACTTTTGCCTCTTTCTCCAAACTGATACTGATATTAAGATACTAACCATGAATAACTATTACACAGAACATCACTTCAAAGATGACTGGACTATTCCTTTAAGCTCGACGTACATCAAAACATCAAACTGAAAAATAAGATTAAAATTCATTCCTTATGTTGTTTTTTTTAAGTTTCTGCCAGTTAATTCACTGACAGAAACAAAAATCCTTTCATTCTTAACTTTTCTGCTGCCTTTGGTGTCTTGGCAGGTGTCTAGCCTGTCAGATAAAATAATCATCTCGAATGAAGGCGAAGAATGAGAAAAACTACTGTCAGATTATAAAAAGGGGGATCTATTATCTGTGATTCTGACGTAATGACAATAAATGAAAGGCTTGAGTTTAGTCTTTCTCTTTGACTTCCCGCTCACAGACTCGTTCTCACTCTTTGCTGTGATCCTCCTGAGCCTTCAGGCCCTCCGGTTATTTGGATATTATGTTGAGTCAAAGTTCTGTCAGTCAGATAAGCAGTGACCTCACAAACCCAGCAGATAAGACGTTACATGGCAAGAGGAAATTGCAGACAGCGGGGGGACACAAGGCCTGACTGTGAAGGCTCGGCGAAGCGAGACTGATCGCTACAGTTCCTCGTACTCTAAAAGGCTGCTTAGAAATTTAATATATTGCTTCTGTCTTCTCTATGTATCAGTTTATAGTCTGAACTGGACTGTGTCGCGGAGAGACTGTTTTTTTCATCTTGAGAATAAAGTCCCATGTGCTTGGTGATCCAAGTTTTCTCTGATAAAAATAATGGACGGAAAGTGGAACAATTTCAAGAAGGTTCATAGAATTTCATCCAGAGCAAATCAACAATATGGGGCACCTAAAGTTCAAAATCATTTGCAAATTGTATCTCTTAATGTCTGTAGAAATTAGAGTTTTAAAGGCACTAATATAAGCTATGAAAACAAACATAAAAAGGTGTCCTGAACTATATTAAACGATGCAGTTTGAAGAGTTTACTCTAGCAGTTTTCCAGGTATGTAATTTCAAAATGCAGGCATTCACTCAATATAAAGAAAGCGCTTTTATTTGCATAGTTTACTCAACAAATCTGAGCGTAAATATGTATCAATAACTCAGAATTGTTGGACTTCTCGATCCCAAATGACTCTTCCATGGATGTTGTCATTGTTGATCATCCAGTCACAAATATGCTTACAAATTTTTAAACTAAAGCTGCATTACCTTAACATTGACATCAGAAAAAAGGGTGGTTTTAATTTTGTACTTTATTCTTTTTTTTAATAATCAGTCTCAATGACATTGCAGTGAGCACCTTCAGCAGAGTCTCAGTTATCACTGATAAACACCCACACACAAAGCATTCATGCCAGATTTAACAGACTCAATAAATGGCTTACACAACCACGTCGACTGCTACAGAGTCGCTGGGATGGCAGGAATAAGACAAACCTGCCAGTCATTCCTTTACGCTGGAAAATTACAAAAGGATGAATGAGGGGCAAGTCCTTGTTGAGGACTGCAGCTTTTGGGTGGTCCACAGGTTGGAAGCCCTCTGGGAGGGATCAAGGGGACCTCCACATATAATACCAATAAGAAGACCTGTTGAAACAGGGCAGGAACTATAATTCAAAGGCAATTCAGCCGCAACCAAGATTACACTTTATTCACCATTTGAAAAAAAACTTATTCCACAAAGCTATTACTTTTCATGCTCCCTGTAAGTGAATGATGGTTAAGTGATTGCTGGAAAAATAAATTGGTTTCAGCCGATGTTTTCTTTTTTTCATGTCTCACCACTGTTTAAGCCCATAAAACCCCAAAATATAGCACAACACAACACAAGCTGTTTATTTGAATAAGTGTGTCCCAAATGCACGAGGCACATGACTGTGTAGAAACATGTTTGTTTTCATTTCAACTCTCTGCTCTGTTTTCACACATATTTAAGCATTCTTAAGTCTGGAAGCTGCCAGAACAACCTCAGTTCTCTGCTGCTGGTCACCGAGCTGATGGTTCAGTTCTTTCCTCAAGAGACACTCGGTGCTCATTGTTGAAGAAGGGGAGAGAAGTACTCACTCGACCCCCTCCCCAAAATGTTCTGGGGGTTCAAACACTTCAGTCATAAGTGCTTCTCTAAATGAAAGGGTTATCTCTAGAGCGATCAGACATGTAAAGCCAATTAAACTCAGTTCAGCTGTTGTTTTAATTTGTGGCATAAAGTTTTCCAAACTAATTTAACTGATAGTCTGCAGTGTGTGTTGGGTTTATCAATCCCAGTTTGTGCATTTTCATTTCTGGAGTATTATTTGGTTTGAAGCTTTTTTATTTTATAAAAATCTAATCTTCTCATTTAGATTTGGAGCTTTTTATGTGTTGAGTTTCTTCCTACGGCATCTTTAAATTTACTTTTTGATCCTTTATTGCTGATTAGAGACTATTAATATACACATCAAAGTGCTTGACATAACTTAGAAGACCTAATGAGATTACGTGTTGTTGTAAGATCTGCCCGCCCTTCATGATGCCTGAGTAATGTAGTCAGAGGACTTGGATTACAAAACCTGCAGTGTTCTCTGTGTTGAGTCTTGTAGTGTTGTCCCCAGTCTTCTTTTTCTTTTTTTTGTCACTTCCAGGTATGGTACTATTTTGGCACATTTTGTCTGATGTAATTCCAGTCTAATTCAGGTACTTTTTTTTGCAATTTATCACCACACAACACAGACCACAAACCAACCACACACAATAAAATACTGAATAAACCCACTGTTCATGTAAATTAGTAATGTTTACATATGCATTTAAAACACCCTGAATCAGGCTGTTGATATAAGAATTTAATGCTCATGGTAAAGTAACGCATTAAGTTTAGTGCGTGCCTTTGGCGCCCTCTCGTGTCCAAAACACAGACTGCAGACGTGTTCTGATTTTTATTTTATTTTTTTACAAGCGTGAACTGAGAGTTTTGGAGGAAAAACAAACAAAACACAAACAAAAACTAATATTTTTGAGGAAACATCAGTTTATTTTAATTAGTTCAGCTATGTTTTAATTAAAAAGTTCAAAAAAGGTTTTGATTACCACTGCACTTTATACACATACACGCACACACACAGATATTTATACATGCACCAAGTTTGCCCTATTTTCCACATGAGCGGTTCTACTTTACTGCAACCTCAGCTCTTCTACCAGAGGCCTGGAGCTTGAGGGTTCTGTTCAGTATCTTAGCTGTTCCTAGGACTGTGCTCTTCTGGACAGAGATCTCTGAGGTTGTTCCCGGGATCTGTTGGAGACACTCTTACAGTCTGGGGGTCACAGCACCGAGTGCTCCAATGATTCCTGGCACCACTGAGGCTTTGACTCACCATAACTTCTCTATTTCTTCTTTCAGCCCTTGGTGTTTCTCCAGCTTCTTGTTCTCCCTCTTGGGACTGCAACATCCATCACCACTGCTCTCTTCTGTATCTCATCTGTCACCACAATGTCCGGTTGGTTAGCCATCACCCGTTTGTCTGGATCATGAAGCCCCACAGTATCTTAGCCCTGCCATTCTCCACCACCTTAGGTGGACTCTCCCACTTTGACTGTGGGACTTCCAGTCCATACTCAGTACAGATGTTCCTGTTCCTATTCCAACATCTGCCTGCATCTTGCATCCTGTTATTATGTGCTGGACTGTCTCAGGGGCATCTTTACACAGCCTCCATCTTGGGTCCTGCCTGGTATGATAGACCTGGGCCTCTATTGCTCTTGTGCTGCCATGATTAGAGTCTCTGTGTCTCTTTTCTAGCCACTGGTAGGACTTCTTGATATCAGCCACCTCCTCAATCTGCCGGTGGTACATGCTGAGCAGGAGCTCATCTTTCCATGATGGTTCCTCTTTCTCCTCTTCCAGATTGGGTTTCTGCTGCCTGAGACATTCACTGTTCATCACTGGGGGCTTTCTTCCTGATGTACTCCAGGATCCTGGTTGTTTCATCTTGTATAGTGGTATGCATCCATCTATATTGTTATACATAATAATATGAATGTTTTAATAAGTTCAACAATTTGGACAAATTGTCAAAACTGTCAAAAACCTGTTTTAGGCAGGTGTGCCAAAGTAGTTTTCCCGTGAAATAATCTGTTCCTCTACTAGAAGAGGAGCTCACCAGTCAAATCTGCATTACAAAATGACTATTTCTCTCAATAAGTTCAATAAAATAAAAATGTACATCTGTAAATGAGTTGTATGACCTTTGTTTTGTGACCAGAAAGGTTTGCACACTTACTTCCTGGGCACTGTGACTAAATAATTGCCCTTTATCAGACTTTCTTTATCGACTGTTTTCCTTTCAAAGAGTTGGACGCGTCTGAAGAAAGTCAGACTCAATCCACTGATTCTCCCTGTAAAACATTTAGGTTTTTTATTGTATCAGAAACAGTTATGTAGTACATTACACAAATAACTAGAAAGTGTGACCAAAACATGCAGGCATTGTGTTGCTTCAAATTAGTGATATCATAAGCTGTGTATTATTATGCAGTAATAAGTCTTATTATAATATTGTACACAGTTGCATTTAGGATGATAAGTCACTTAAGAATAAGTTTGTTATTTCCAGCCAAAAACTATGAAAAATGAATCCATACAAACACATTAATCTTTAATTGCAAAGACACAACAGACCATGTGTAATTATAGTTGAAGTATGAACAGGATCCTTCATTACGATCATAAATTACAGAGGGAACAAATTGAAAAACAAGTTTATTTAACAGATCCGCGGGGCTCCGTAAAAAGCAGATTATTTATTTACACCAATGTGAGCAGAAAAAAATATACGGTGAAAAAAATAAAAGCCCAAGGGATGCTCTTATTTTCTAGTTTACTCACTCCGACTTGCAGAGAATGCCACTTCCGGTTTACCCGGATATGAGCATAATTCCCAAAGATGGCGGAGCAAGGTCCGATGGCTATAGCGATGCGGCTACGAAATCAGCTTCAGTCCGTCTACAAACTGGACCCGCTGAGGAACGAGGTGAGTGGCGGAGTTACTGACACCGGCCCGTACCGGGGGAGGACGTACCGGGAGTTTAGCGCCCGCCGGACGGGAGTTTATCTCGCGAATTGACGGCAGATGGTTGTCGTTCTCCGCCGCGCTGATGGTGAGAGACAGCGAGCGACGTTTGAGCATGCGTACACCAGCGTGGTCCGACCGTGTTGTTCTGCGGAGCGGCATGAAGGAAAGCTCCCGATGAGCCGCTCGGTTCGCCAACACTCGTCTTTACGAGTTTACTCGGTATTTCGGGCGCCGTGTGAGCGAACCGGGGGTCGGGCGGTGGGAGCGGCGGCGCTCCGGTGTCGGGTTGGTGTGTGATGAAGTAACGGCGGTCCGGGTTGTTTGTTCCGGACAGACCGTGTTTTCACTGCTTAACTTCTGTCTCCGCTTCTTTATTCTTTACATAAACATGGATTGGACCTTTTTAGGAGGGAGCTCTGATTTAATTCTTAAAGTTTATACGTTCATAGACCCCACCAAAGGTCAAGGGTCAGGGTCAAGCAGCACCTCCTTTAATGATGTGTCTAAATGCACTCAGGATTCAGGGAGAAAAATGCAGCTTTGATAATACCTTTTTCCTGGACAGAAGAAGAAACTGATAAACTGGACTTGTGTCATCATGGCTGCTTTATTTGTCTGTTATTATCACAGGAGAACCCTGGTCCTGGAGGGCCACCATCCTGCATGTGTTACTTGTTTCTCTGCTCCAACACCTGATTCAGTGGTTAAATCACATCCTCATGTTCTGCAGAAGCCTGTTAATCACCCATTGATTCAAATCAGGTGTGTTGGAGCAGAGGACCAAGTAAAACCTGCAGGATGGTGGCTCTCCAGGACTAGGATTACCCACCCCTGGGTTAAAACTTTGCAACCCTGAGGCTTTAGAGCAGTTTCTAAAGTTCAGTCACATAAATCACAAGAAAACATAAGAGGCTCTTCTGGGCATGATTTGATCTAGATACACACATAACGGTTCTTGTGCAAAGGATCTGGTTCTGGGGCATGTTTGGGAACACATCAGGTAGAGAGGCTGCAGACTCTGATAATAGTTCATATTAATAAAGAAGTTTGTAGGTAGGAGAATTGTAAGGATTTAGAAAAGGACATCAACATCCAGCCACACTTAAACTGTGGTCGGATGTTGCTGTGATGTGAGTTTGCAGCATTAAACTGTAATTATTCAAAAATATTCAACAAAACTTGCATGAAATAGTTAAAACAAACTTGTTCCTATCTCACCTGGTTTAAAATAGATACACTACTCGCCTGAATATTTACCTGAACTTTTCTGCCCTCATTCTTCGATCTTCTGATCTTCTTTAGATGTTCCACGTTCTAGATTAGTCATAAGGGAGGTTGTTCCTTGGCTTTATCGACCCCAAAGCTGTGGAACACACTCTTCATCAAGTGTCTTTCCTCTGTTAAAGCATTTAAAACACATCATAAGGCTTTTAATTGAGATTAACAGCTGAGGCTTTCAAGTAATTTAGCTTTTGTGCTCCATGTTTTAATATGATGATGATTTTCATGTTTTCAGCAACATGTTTTAATTGTTTCGTGGTTTTGTTTTACAGTACTTTGGTTATTTTAAATGTACTCTATAACAAAAAAACATTTGATCTCCTTCAAAGTAAAGTATCAAAGTAAAAAGGTTTGAAATAAGGTTTAAAAAGAACCCACGGGCTCTCGATTAGTGACGCTGCCTGGTGTCATTTGAAGAGGTGGTCGCACAGAATTGTTTGACAAACTTATATTTTCTTTTCATAAAGGAAAGCTCAGTGTTTGTATTCTTCTTTTATTACATTCAGAGAGTTCAGATATGGCTGCTGTTTACACACTTATGAGTCATTTTAAGGTTGGGAACCTTTTAAATAAATAAATAAAACTGACTCTTGGACTTTTTTGTCTTTTGAGCTGTTTCTGTGCTTTTTTTTTGTGTAGCTGGACTCTTTGTCCTTCAGGGTGAGTTGCTGCCATCCAAAACTGGTGTTTTTGTGTTTCTAAGGGTTCTGTTTGTGTAGTAATAGAAACCAGAACTCAAGTCATGAACGTAGTTCTGGAAACAGATTTTAGTCTCCTAAAAGCTAGTGTGACTACTGACAAAGGATTTGCTTGCTTTGTTTAGCTGTCTTATATATTCAGATATTGCTTTAGTGCGAATTCCATGAAATATATTTAACTTTACTTCATTCTTTGAGCTTTAAAATATCATTTTCTTTCATTTCAGGAGGAAGTCAAGTTGAAGATCAAGGACCTGAATGAACACATCGTCTGCTACCTCTGCGCAGGTTACTTTATAGATGCAACGACAATTACAGAATGTTTACACACTTGTAAGTCTGTAAATCCTAAGTTCTCGTATCTGTCAGCGTGCGTGCCATCAGTGGGTTGATGTAAAGTAACTCTCCTCCTCTTCGCCACAGTCTGTAAAAGCTGCATTGTGAAATACCTGCAAACCAGCAAATACTGTCCCATGTGCAACATCAAGATCCACGAAACTCAGCCGTTACTCAACCTCAAACTGGATCGAGTCATGCAGGACATCGTGTACAAACTAGTGCCTGGTCTTCAGGAAAGTAAGTATTTGGACCAAGTTGTCATCAGAAATATAATCTATAACATAGATCTATCTTTAAAGCCCGGTGGGTTGTGTTCCTGTGGAGTCTGAAGCTGTTATCCAAATCTTCTAACAGCATTAGCGTGTTAAACTCAAAAGGCTGAATGATTTGTCCGCTGCTGAAATTACGTCTCATGTTTGGGTTTTTTTGTGACATCTACTCAGGTGAAGACAAAAGAATTAAAGAATTTTATCAGTCAAGAGGGCTAGAAAGAGTCATCCAACCAGCTGGAGACGGTGAGTCTTCATTTCACAATTATTTCTGTCTGTCATAGTTTAAAAATATGTCTGCTTCAAAAAATGCACAAGTTTTCATTGAGCAACTTTAACCAAACCTCCGTTTATTTCACTGATAATTGGTACAACTTCAATTAAAAATGTTTATGATTAAAGCTTTATTTTAGATGTTTTTTTACCCCAGTTGTGGAATTATTTCAATCCAAGCTTATATCTCAGCAGGTTTGAGGTTAACCATAAAATTTCACTGTTTTTCGTTTTATTTGTTTAATTCTAACCATTGATCACAGAACTTTATTATGACTGCCAAAAGAACAATAATTTGCCTTTTGAAAACCAGCAATGTATGTTTCTGAAGGTAAACCTTCTGTTTTTTCCTCTCTTTTAGATGTGTCTGATGGTACAGGTTTACCGTTCACAAGTTTCGACCACTCTAAAGCTCACTTCTACAGATACGATGAGCAGGTTTCGCTGTGTTTAGAAAGGCTCAGGTAAGCTGTGGGTTTTAGCTTTAATTGATTTGCTCGCGATTTGAAAGAGAGCAAAAGACTGAAAATTAAATGAATTTGATAATGTCAGTGTCTGTCTGTTTCAGGAATAATTAAAAGCTGTCTCTGGTTTGTCTTTACAGTTCATCGCTTGCAGGGAAAGATAAAACAAAACTTACTCTGCAGGTAAGACTTTACACAAACAACAACCTGAGATGTGTTTTAGTAATGTCTGTGTGCTTGGTGAAGTTGACAAGCTGGTTTTTGGATGCTTTCAAAGCGATAAGGTGTCTTTAAGGGCTTTTTTTTTTTTAACCGTTAGGTAATTTCTGCTCTTCGCTGCTGTGCAAACCCGTGTCTTATTGACGCCTGCAGCATTCAGAGCTGCTTAGAGCGGCTGCTGCTGGAGCGTCGTAATTACAGAGGATAAGTGGAAGAAGCACATCATCAAGGCAGAAAATCATTCCTTATTTCCCACCAGTTACTCTCTTAATAACTGGGCTGCATAACAGACGAAACTGCGTGTTTTTTTGTGTTCTTTGCAATTTGTTGTGACTTTGTAGACTCGTCAAACTACTGGGTTTGAGTTTCAAGTCTAACCTTACTGTGCCATTTAAAAAAAACATGTATTACTAGAAGCACTCAGAGAAGGCAAACCTCAGCTAAGACCATAGGGTCATTTAAAAAGTGTTGGATCACCACTAAAGTTGAATTATTTAGTTTTTGTGACAACCCCAACGTCTCCTGAAAATTTAATCAAAATCTGTTCATTAGTTTTTAAATAATCTTGTTCACTGACAGACACTTCTGAAAAACACAACCTCTTTGGTAATAATCCAGGATTCCATATTTTTGCGCTTAATGTCAGCAGTGAACACTTTTTTTTTCTGGGTTCACGTCTGCAGCAAAGTAGTTCTGGGTCAAATCTATTCTTGCATGGCTTGTTCACACGTTCACAACATGATCATCCATTGGTTCAGGAGGAACCGGCTTATTTTACTTTACTGAATTATTCTGACTCGTCCATAAATAAAAAAACAGAAACATAACAAGAAAAAACAATGTTTTCACTGATTTAAACAGGAATTATTTGGGATATAATTGGTTTGTTTCAGCTCCTTTAAGGTAGTTTCTCACTGGGCTGCAAGTAGTTGGTGAACGACATTCAAGAGGGAGTCTCCTAAACGTCTCCTAAACGTCTCCTAAATGTCTCTTAAATGTCTCCTGAATGTCTCAGGACTTTTTCAGGGTTCTCAACTTCCTTGCACGAGTCGCAGAGACACGCAGCTTTGTTGCTTGAGTTCTGAACATGTTAAAAAACAAATATGTGCATCAGTTTCTTTCTCCACATAGTCCAGAGTTGTGGTGGGTTTCTCCAGCCTGTCTCAGTTTTGCTGCAGGCGTCTCAAACTCGTCTCAGGCTGTGGAGCTGTCCTCTGACAGAAACCATCCGAGGCAAATGTCCATAATAATGACTGAAAAACTGGTATACTCCAGCAGATTGAATCCTAAATGTGGAGGCAGCCGCTGAAGTGGGTACAAAGCGAGCCAGGGCAGGCGGAGGTGGACAACAAAAGAACGTGCACAAAAACAGGCTGTGTTTAAAAGCTGGCTGCTCAAAATGCTCCCATGTGGCTCGTTGTTCAATGAGAAATTCCACATATTTTTAATTTTGAGGGTTTTTTTTCTTCAGCTAGTCTCCCAACAATCAGCTCAGTGAGCCATTCTTACTGCAATGACTTTGTTCTTCCAGCAGAGGGCGCCCTTGTTTCAACTATTAATACTTTAGGTGCTGAACACACTGACACAGGGATTCCCACTGTTTAAGGAAAAAACTCCTTTAATTGGGTGGTTTTACATATTTAGAAAGGGAAAAAAGACTTGTACCATCCCAGGTTTTAAACTAAGGATGAATAACATCGTGTGGCGTCATCATCATTACACACTGAGTGTGTCATAACTGAACCCTCTGTGGGCGGACTGCTGCTTCGAAATTGTCTTTGTCACCATAGATTCAGCTTAAATCATTTTCCTAAATATTTGTTTAGGAAAGCTGAAGAATTTGAAGAATATACCCAAACTGGATGCCCTCACGTCTCAAACTGTAAATTAAATCATTCAGCAACTTGTAAAAAGTGATCTTTCATTGTTTTTTCACCCATGTGTTTTTTGATGCCCGTGCAAAATCAGAAATGTCGTTTATGGTTTCTCTAATTTTACATTATTTAATGGGAACATGCAGCTTTATTTGTTTCATGTTTCTTGTCCTTTTACATGCAGTTGTTTTTCAGTTTAACCTTTTAAACTGGATTAGCTTCTGATGAGAAGTCATAAATGTATAAAAACGAAGCGCACTCCTGAGAGTAATGTCGGATCAGTTTACTAACCCGAGCTGTGTCCTTGCAGTCTCCTGGATTTAAATTTGACTCTTAATCTTTGCTACATGCCCCCCCCCTCTCCCCCCCGCTTGTCGAGTCAGATTCAGTGTTTTTTTTTTTTGTTTTTACAGAGGTGTAAATTGAGTGGAAAAGATTTCTGCCCATGCAATAAAAGAAATACTGCACCCTTGTTGTGCAGGCATGAGAAAAATGCAAGTTTAGCTGCGTGGCTTCAGAGTGTTTAATAAGTCAGCGGGGAGCGGGAAGCTTCCAGCAGCGAGCTCCGACTTTCTTCACTGTAAATCTGAAAGTAACAGAAGAACGCCGCGCCCGTTCCTATAGTTACCCCAGTGTTAATGTCAGTAACTCAGAGTTGCTGTTTCTGAATCTGGATTGGCATCAAGAACTTTTAGGTATATTTATGCAAACTCTTAAGCCGGCTGTCAGCAGCGTGTGCTTCTAGTTTTAAAGGCAAAACCACCACAACACCACTGCTGGTGATGGTGTTCATGCACAGTCTGCAGTTTGTAAAGTAAATGAGGGACGTTCCTCCATGGTTAAAATAAATGGAATGACTTATTTTGGAATATAAACAGAACATTCCCATTGAAAGCTCAGCTGTGGCTGGAAACACAAACACGCAGCTGCTTATATGTGATCTGAATCACTTGTTCTGTTGTATTTGTCAGTTACAGATTGTGTTGTTGTGCTTAAAGTTGACAGCACGTTGTTGTGTCTCGTTTCTGCAGCAGAAGTTTGTACGGTGTTCTGTGCGGGCGGAGGTCAGACATCTACGGAAAGTGCTTTGTCACAGACTAAATGTGGAAAAACACCAGGTGAGTCAGCCGCGCTGCAGCATCACATGAGACATGATGTTAAAACTCACTGTACCTCGCAGAGATGTTCTACGATGGTGAGTTTGTTAATTAGTTTTACACACATTTTTACGGTTAACACCTAAATGTGTTTACTGTAATGTAAAAACTCAGACGTTCTAAACATAACATTATTAGGATCTAAATCAGATGGTTCAGTTTGAAGAAGCTTATTCCAGCCTTCCAATCAGAAATGCAGGTCCACAGTCAATGTAAACAAAATAATCGACTGAATCTGCAGAAAACCAGGTGGACGCTTGAGTCACATGATTGACCTACATTAGTCTGTGTAGGTAAACAAATATAGAAGCATCAGACCGCCGTAGAGTCCTGGAGAAGATGTTTCAGTGGAAATAAAAATGAAAATAACAAATTACAGATCAAGCAGGGCAGCGTCGTAAAGACAGATTAAACATCCATATAAGAAAAATTAAGTTTATTACTTCATGACTTTTTAATTTTTTTGTGTCTGATCTTCATGACTTTGCAGTGAGTACCTTTAAGTGACCGGTGGGTTTCAGCATCGATCTCGGTGTGAATACTTGTTGTAATTTTGTGGTTTTATTGTTTTCTGCAGCTGCGGTTTTCAGAGTTTTTGTGGCCAAGAGGCAGAACTGCATCTGAATCTGCTCGAAGGAGCTCGTATAACATGTTTTGTCACTCCGTAAATGTTTAATTACATTTTACTCACTAATGCAAAACAGCAACTTTAATATGAATTTGCAAAAGGGGAATAACTTTTTAACAGTTAACATTGAAAAAAGAGAAAAAGCTGCTTCTAGTTTCTGTTAAAGATGAGTTCTGACTTGAAGTCTGTTTAACGGTGTTGTTGTGTGAAGTTGACTCTGCTTTCATGTGGTCATGAGTTTGTAACTTGAGTTCACGGCGTTCCGTTATTCTTCCAGCCTTCTGGTGACGCTCTCAGGCAGAGTTTGTTCTGACTGCACGCAGCGTTTTCAGGTGTTGATGCTTCCGGAGTTAAAGTTAAGAAAATAAAATTTTTCCTGAGCTGCAGCGTGATGCGACATTTTTACCTCGAGACGGTTTCAGATCCAGAATGTGAAAGAAGTGAGACGTTGTGTTTTATTATTATTTATTTATTCCCTGGTTTTTTTAGTCGCAGACACCTAAATGAAAACTGAAGCCCAGAAAGCAGGAGGTTTTAAGGTCGATGTTCTCTCTGTCTGTGTCTCCCTGTAGGTGCAGATGTTGTTTAATAACGAGTCTCTGCCTGATCACATGACAATGAAACGGTTATGGCTCTCACACTGGTTTGGAAAGGTACAGTACACCTGTTATCTGCTGCACACATCTTCACCTTTTTATCCTGCAGCTCGGCTGGAAAAATGTATAATTTTCACCAAAGATGCGTCACAGTTCCATGAAATTTAGTTGAATTTCACAAGACGGGATAAAATAAATCACTGTATTGTTTATTTTACATTATTTTAAACTGATCAGAGAATTTACAAGTGGATGTAGCAAAAGGTTGGATGTGTTTTTACCTCCTTAAAAGCTGAAATCAAGCTGCTGTTTGTGTCCCTCCAGGCTCAGCCGTTAGTTCTTCACTACACCATCAAGGACAAACGGAGCAGATAGGAGCGGCTTCACTTCAAAGCTGTACTTTTTTTTTTTTTGTACAATACATATTCTATTTTAATAGTGTTTGTGTACATAAACTTATTTTCCTTGTTTTGTATTTTTGACAATAAATCTGAAGTTGAAAAAACAGACGGTGCCTTTTTTCCTAAAATAAAAATGTTCTTCTGACGTCGAGTTTGTTGCCTTTAAAATGTTCGTCCCTTTAACACGTGGCAGCTTCTTTCATTTATTTATCACAACTTGTTTAAGTCTAATTTGTCTTCCAGACTTTAGTTGTTTGATACAAATCTTTGCTTTGAGAACAGATTTTGAAAAGAAAAATGAAACTTCCCTGCATACATTTTGTGGTAAAACTTTCAAAAAAAAAGTTTTTCCTGCAGTTCTGATGTTCAATTTAAGTGTCAAAATTTATATTTGCTAATCTTTTTAATAAAACCAAACTTATTATCATAAATTTAGTTTTATTAAGCATTTTAAAAGTTCAAACCACAGTTCAATGTTCCAGTTTTTTATTTAAACTAAGCCATACTGTATTAGTTACAAGTTTGATCAAAGTTATTAAAATGTTTCAGTTTGACTTTCTGTGAATGTTAAATGCAGATATAAAAACTCTGCAGCAACTTTTAGCTGAAGCTCCAGCTGTGATCCTGCAGGTGGATGCCTCTGAACTCCATCAGTTTCTTGTTTTAGGAAACGAACTCCGGGTTCGAGCCGGGCCGCTCGGATGTTTCGGAGCGTCTCATGTCTGGAATAGTTGTGTTGAAATAAAATCTTTCTGTGAATCGTTCCTTGTTGGACTGCAGCTGCTTTCCTGTTTGAATTATTGTAGCACTGATGTTGGTTTCTAACATTTATTTAGTTTTGTTTTTCTTGTATCTTTAGTTGTTTAATAATCTTTTTAGGGCTGTTCCAGAGCTGCCGTGTAATGAGTTGCTTTGATTGGAGCCCCCTGACTGCAGTTTCAGGTTGTCTCTTGTTTTAGTTTTATTTTCTCCTGTCAAAAAGTTCTCCCCATCTCATCAACAACAACTTTCCCAAATATTTAACTTTCTTCGCTCACAGACGTGCTGTATATATGCAAACCATCTTAACCCAGGTTTAATTTCTCATCATTTCCATTTTTATCATCAACTAAACCAATCTGAAGCATATTCAGAGTCAGAAGTTTGCTTTCAGGATTCATCTGAGATGCAGTTAATGAAGATTATTTAATTTATTTGTCAAACCAATAAAGGGGAGACTTGAGCTTTTTTTTCTTTTTTAACATTTGTTATCATGAAGTTAAAGTTTTATTCCCAAATTAAAAAGGGCCTCAATGATTGTGACAGTGGCAGAAACAAACTAACCTGCAGAAAGTTTCAGTTTTTCCTGAATCCCAGCTAAACTTGTTTGAAGCTGCAGGGACTGAGATGTTCGGACCTTTAATTTTGTGTTTGCGACTCTCAGAAACTTTGCTTTTTAACAACACAGCTCAGCAGCATCTGCAGGGTTTTCTGACTTCCTGTAAATTGTTTTAAAATAAGCAAACTAACCTTCATGTGTTAAACTTGTTTTTCTCTGAGTCATGACAGAATGTAAGCTCTGACTGGGCTTCATTTCACCTCATCTGTGAGGCTTTTTACCACTTTTTAAAAGAATTCAGTGAAGAACTGTCTCTTTTTAATTAAAACTGTCCATTCTGAGCCCGCACCCCTTCTTCCAGCTGCAGTTCATGCAGACCACCACTAGATGGCAGACTTGTTTCTGTTCAGGCATCAGACGAGCTTCATGTTGGCCATTTTTTCCAGAAAAGAGATTTGATAACCTGACACAGACTGAACAAAATATACAGACATCTTCTTCCTGACTCTTCCCAGACTGCACGACTGAAGCCAAATCATTGTCAACAACATCAGGAAATAATAAAAAATAAATCTTAGAAGTGAAAAATCACATATTAAATATGTTTCCTGAAAATTTAACATTAAAAAAACACCTTCAGTTAAAGAAATTCAAAAAGATGAAGTAATTGCACATAGCTGCTTCGTAATGGACGGGAATTAAATTTAAACTTCATACAAGAAGGTTTCTGTCATTAAAATGCAAAGTTCAGTAATTTGTGGTCATTTTCCTGAAGTCTAAAGAAAATAATGGAAGGTGAGAATATTAATATGTGATCATCAAATGATTATTACTTTGTTTAAAGTATGTATGTTTATAACCTGTAAGTATTTTTAATGAAATGTGTGCATTTTATTGATGTTATCCAAATACAGCATTTAGTAAGTGCAGTTTTATTATTAATAATAATATTAAAATCTCAGAATAATGTGTTACATTAATCAGAAGCACAAGTTCACGAATTTAGTTTCCTTATGTCACACTTCTAAACTCTGCATATGTCCCTTCAGAGTCCTTATAATAAAACTAATAATAATAATTTTTACTAAAAGTCCTGTGAGGCTGTTAGCTTTAAAATAACATATTCATATTTGTTTTGGAGGTTTATTTCAGCTCATCCTGTGCAGCTCCATCCTTTTCACACAAAAGTGAAGAAAAAGAAGAAATCTTCTGTTTCTATCTGGACTCTATGATGCAGATGAAGGTTTCAGAAACACTTTGAGCCGAATTGTTGCTGAAAACTGCTTCATAAATAAATCTGTCTGGATTTAAACTCTGGCTGCTGCTGAGGGGACTGAGGTTTAAACAGTCTGGAAGAAAACACTCACTTATGAATGAACAGCTTCCAGGTAATGATACAGGAGTGTAAACAATGATATTAAAATTCAGTTTAAGATTTTAAGGGAAAAAAATATTTACATGGTTAGAATTGTTGCTGTTGGGTTTAAATTATCAAAATTATTTTCCAAATGAGTATATATATATTTTTTTATTTTTAAGTAGGGGTTAGATTGTTTTATGGAAGGTTTTTTAAATTATATTTTTTACTTTACATCCTCCACGTTGGTCTTGCTGCCAGTCCAAAGGCCTTCACAATAAAAGCCCTACTTGACTTTTCAACCTCTGCGATTCCAGCTCATTACTTCTTTTGTCATCCCAGCCTGCTCTTTTTCTAAAAAAAAAAACAAAAACAAAACTGAGGAATTAAGAAAAAGGAAAAAGGACTTAAACTGTACGTTTGGTTTCATTTTGCTGTTTTTCAAAAGTTGATTTTATATATATATATATATATATATATATATATATATATATATATATATATATAAAAGCTAATTGCAAGAAAGTGTTTCCCCTTCAGAATTATATTTTCATTTATTTATTTTTATCTGCAGGACTTTAAGACAATATAAATCCCAGTAAAATTTTATAATGTGAAAAATCTGGTTTTAAAAATCAAATCATTTAGAAATAAAACTAAAAACGCCAAACTAATTTTCTCCCAATAATTTCTTAACTTGAATCTTTTACAGCTGTGTTTTCTTACATCCAATAAGCTAAAATATCCGCTAAAACCAAATCTGTGCTGAGAACACAAATAATGAACTAATAGTTGTTTTTCCCATCCTGTCAGTGGAACATCAGCCACACACACCCGGCCCACAAACACACACTAAACCTTTGATCCCGGTAAACTCGTTTGGCTTTATTCATTAGGATCCTCACACTCGCCCATTTGCCATTCATGGCTTCACTTTTCTTTCTTTTTCTTTTTTTTTTTTTTTCTCCGTTTCTTTCCAAACAAACCCGAGTTAAGAGTGGCAGATGCGTGCCATTATTACCCCCGGCTCGGGGAAAGCTGTTTTTTTGTGAGGCGCAGGCGGGTTAACCTAATCAATCATGTCGACTAGTTGCGTTAAAAAGGCAATCCGTGGCAGGAGGAGGAGAACATATGGCGCAGGGCTTTTCTGAGCGCCGCAGACAGACCGGGACCTTCTTGTGACAAGATGGATTCAAAGCCCAGAGAAAGGCACGAGGAAGAGCTGCTAATTGAAGGCATGGCACCGCAGAGCTCAATGAATCAAAAGTCACATTTTTTACCAAGCAAAGCAGATTTGAACTCCAGCACTTCACTCAAGTTAACCCATTTATAGGTTTGTTCCAACCCCGCTGAGGTCAAATCATCACTTTCAGTTTCAAATAAATATTTCTAAACCAGCCGTGAGAATTAATTTATTCTAACACACTCCTGCGTCCATTTAATCTGGCACAATCACACATCCAACCGCGCCTCTTGAAATATCATAGAACCTTTATTTACATAGATGCTGATTAAATAGAACGTTACAATAAAATAAGATGTTGGATCTATATACATAACTGAACTGGAAAAGCTTGCAGAGACATGTTCCTCCCAGGCCAGAGGGAAAAAAGTGTGCACATAAGGTGGGAACGACCGAACTGTGTGGGAATTAAAAAAATAAAATTAAATAAAAAGGAAAAAGCTTGAGATGAGTTTTGGGAGGAGATCAGAGACCTTTAGCAATAACCAAAAACTAAAAAAGACAAAAAAAAAAGGAGAATTAAAGTAAATTGCACAGCTGTTTTCCTTCTCCTTTAACGTGAAAGATGATATTAAACGTTTAAATGTTCACTCGTCTCTTTCCACACTCTAAGAAATGAAATGTGGATCTTGTTTGAATCATAAAATTATTTCACTTAATTTTAAACTGTCAACATCACCATGTCCATAATATGAGATATTAAAGCAACCAAATATTGCTAATTAAATCCAACTTAATCACTTTGCTTAATTTATTTTATTGGAACAAAAAGTGTCTCACCGTGCCTTCCTTACCTGCACATCCGGCAGGGCCCTATTTTTAGTTTTAATTTTTAAACAAACTCTGAGCTATTTTGTATTTTGTGTTTTGGGGAGATTCTGAAATCCTTTCAATCCATTTGTTGTGAACAAAGCTTCAGGTAATTATTGTTATTTTACATTTAAACAGTCAGTTTTAGTGGAACCAGTTGACGCAACTAAATGTGCATTTCATTTTTTAGAGTGCAGTCTTTCTGTACCATAACTGCCTGGAAGAAAAGCAGACATTCCTCACAGATGGCGGTGAAACCTAAACAGACTCGGACGGATTTAGAATTAATAAATTAGAACGAAGAAATAAAAATATGAAAACTTTTCCCGAAATGTTCATATATGCGTATATTCTCCTTTTTTTTTATCAATATCCGTGCAAAAGTTTGGGGAAGAAAAATGTCCCTCTTTAATATTCTGTTTTAGTGTTTGTTGCTTGTGAAAATCACTGTTAATCATCCACCTCAATCTCCTCGTCGTCCTCCGAGAACTCATCCGTGGTTTGGTCTCTGGACGAGGAGGGGGACTGTGGGAAGGCTCGGTGTCCCTGGGAGGTCGGGGAGATACTGGGCGTTCTGGCCCCGGGCCCCCCTCCGCCCTGCGGGTCCTCAATGTTCTCCATGCTGACGAGCTTCTGCAGGGTCTGTGGGGTGATTTTCTTTAGCGACTCAACGTCCGCCTTCATCTCCTCCAGGTCCCGCTTGAGTTTGGCCCTGCGGTTCTGGAACCAGGTGATGACCTGCGCGTTGGACAGTCCCAGCTGCTGCGCGATTTGGTCGCGGTCGGCCGGAGAGAGGTACTTCTGGTACAAAAACCTCTTCTCCAGCTCGTAGATCTGGTGGTTCGTGAAGGCCGTCCGCGACTTCCTCCTCTTCTTCGACGTCTGCCTCTGTCCGAAGGCGTTCACGTGCTCCCGACCTTGGAGGGGGGTGTGAGAAGGAGAGAAATGAGATGGCCGCAAAGTGCAGCAGCAACACCTGAGAGACACAGTTAGCTGTGTTTATGGCCTCCTTTTAAAGCATGTTTATTTATCAAACTTTGATAAATGAAAATCCATAAAAACAGATCAAATAAACTTTTTAAGGAGCTAATATAGTCTAGAAAAAAAAACATTTCGAGTCTAAATAAAATCCTGTTTTATGTTGAGCAAAACGACATTTTAGCTACAAAGAAATTATGTCTGTTAAATGTCTTTAAAGGCTTTTTTTTTTTTTTTTTTTTTTTTTTAAAAAACATACTTTAGTGAAGTTTATCTGCCTCTGCAGTCACGTTTTGGCCCACAGAGAGCTGCAAATAGACCATAATGACTAATTGACTTTTTGACAGCGAGGTGTCAACTGTCTCAGCCACTTTTATCCGTTTATGAGTCAGGCAGACACACATCTGCACACATAAATGTCCCAATTTTTTAATCCCATTTTTCCTCACACATTCCCAACTCAGCTGTCCTGGCATGTCCTCATTTAAAGGCAAAACAACACTCAGCTCCTGAACTCTTAATATTTTGTCCACCTTAAAGTAATCTGCCTCCTGTCTCCATATTTTGGTGTAAAACTTGTTACCTTCTGCCGCCTGGATGACGCTGACCTCCAGCCCCTTGAACGTTTTGCTGGCCAGCTCCTCCAGCGCGCACAGCGGGGATGACGGAGTGGTGATCCCGTTCCTCGCCGAGTTGGAGCCCGTAACTTTCTCCAGAACCCTGGGCGGACAGATGCTGGCGGCGGACTTCTTCACGGAGGGTTTGTTTAGAATATCCTCGATGCTGAACGGCGTCAGCGGCTTGTTGGAGTTGGCGGGCGGCGGCAGCTGGTCCAGGGGAGCTCGTCTCCTCTCCTCGCCGCTGGACTGCAACACAGACCCTGCCTTCATGTCTTTACTTGAGGTCATCGCAGTCCCGAACGATCGCTGCTCTCAGAAAAGTTGATTATTTCATTCAAGTGGCGGATTAAAAACCAGTTTTTTTTAACTCTGGCAGACCCCCGCTAGGTTCCAACACTTGGAGTCGAACACAGCAACTTAGCTCGCCTGAGATCCTCCCTCCAAAATAACCATGCTTTAGGCGTAGGCAGCCGCGGCGTATTCCCCTCAGAGCGTCCCAATTCCTCTGGCAAGCTCCATGTAGATCTTTAGAAAGTGACAGACTGGAGGAGGGTGAATCCCTGCAAGGAACGAAGAAGGGAAAAAAAGCTTTCTCAGGCACCAAGAAAAAGAAAGCGACTGCTAACGACTTATTGTTGATTGGGCGAAGTTCAATTAGAGAAACACTACACCACTTGGTGACCCGCTGCTGCGTCTTAAAGGGCCGGACCGTAATAACTAATTGGACGTGGGGAATAGGAGGAGTCTGGTTCTGCCTTGAAATGTTTATGCATCTGTTTCCCTCTGCTGGCGTATCCATTCAGAAAGCGAGAGTTGAGCATTTAAGTGATTGCCACCAGCATCCTCGTTTTATATATATTAGAAAAAGGATTTAAAAAATACAACAGGTTCTCCAGCAGTAAGAGTCATTTAGTCCTGCGTAATTACGCATGGAGCGTTTTGCGTAATGTGCGCGTTATTGGCACCGTGTTGCACACAACGAATATTTATACAGAGCTGATTTTCAACAGAAGATATTTGCCTTTAAGAAAAGATGTTCAGTCCAAGAAACAAACATATTTGATGTTTCAATTTTAAAAAAAACTCTAATCTGAAAATACCTTTAATGTTTTTATTGTTTGTTTTATTGACATTTAAAGTCATTGATTGTATGTTTTGTTAATACCGTTTTCAGTTAAATACTTTAAATTTCCTTGTGCTGTTGGGGCAATGACAATGAAGATATTTATTCATTAATTTATAAAAATGATAATATAGATTAGGGGTGTAATGGCACATGTATTTGCTGATGGGTAAAGTGAACTAAGAGAAATAAAAAGCAGTCTAATAGTTTCGTGTGAAAAAAGCTCCTTGAAACCACCGGTCAGGAGAGAGGCGTGTATGGCAAGCAGTTGTATCATGTAATTGGTGCTTTAAAATGTACTGTGGCAAACCATTTGCATATTTATTTAAAATCCCTGACGTCTAGCCTCATTTTCTCAGACTGGCACTCAGCTAGCTGTTTTTCACATTTCATTTATTTGTATCATCACATTTGGAGACACTATTCAGTTCTGCTTTATTTTCTGGTCTGGTTCAAAATATTGAAGCAAACACTTCTTGGTCTTTGTTTTATTTTTAGCTATATCAGACATACAGATTGCTGCTTACAGTTCAGATTAGATAAAAAAGACAATAGTATGTAGTAAGAGTACTAATATTGATAGTAGTAGCTGATAAATCCCACATTGCTGCACACAATGTGGTTCCTTACATCCTCCCTAAAACAAAGATTATTTTTTGTCTATGCTTCTGGGAGAGTTGATGTCTGTAAATAATAATAATAAATAAAACAATAAAATGTTGCATTTAGCATTTATTTCTTTGTCTTGTTGTACTGAACTGTGACCCTCATACTGAGGTAAAGTGATGGTTCTTAGGGGTGGCACAAATAACAGCTATACCCAGTTGCCATCTCAATATTAGGCTAGTTTAAATATTTTTTGTATATTTTGTACAGTGTTTGAAGATAAAGGACATCTCCACAGAATTCAAATCTCTATCTGTCTTAGCTCAGGGATTTAGAACTTGCAGACACCCCTCTTAAATAATAAAAAAAAAAGGTTTTAGCCACCAACGAGGCCTGAGAATCTCCCAACAAATATCAGGAGGAAAGAAAGAGTCACATCTTTGTTTAACGCAAGTGTTCAAACACATTTCTAACCTTTTCTTTCTGAAAATAAAACTAAAGATGAATAAAGTCTTTGACTCATACTATGCTGATAATCAGGCATTTTCTTGATAGAGAGGTTAACTAATATCACATTTATTATTTTTGTCTTATACCATGGGTAAATATGCTTGAGAGCCATTGATCGAGTGAGTATGGGATGGTTCATTCACTGGTTGCAGAATTTTGTGCTCAGCTCCTCTTCAAGACCTCCTCCTCCAACCATCAAAAATAAACTTCAGGTGACAGGTAAGTGTATTCATTACCAGATAAAAGCTACAATAAATTTTCACTCCCTTTTGAGGTTCCTCCCTGCTGGGACCTCATGCCAAACCTTTACCATCATAAGAAACAAAATTCTGGATCAGAACCGTGACTTATAGGCTGCAATCCCACCCTTATAGATATATTTACATCTTGTTTATGTTTATATTATTTCAACAAGGAGGCATGTGTTTACCTTATAATCTTTAAGAGAATAAAGACCACCGACAAAAAAAACAACAACTATATATTTATCCTGTAGAATAACTGTGATCATTCTTTAATGAAACAAAGAATTTAAAAAATGGTTAATTATCAGAGTTTCTGTCTTTTTTCTTGCTATAAGTGGTTGTTTGTCACCCCCTCCCCCCGGGTGTGTCGGAGCCATGTTCCGGTCTGTTCCTGCAGGTAGAACCCAGAGATCCGGAGGAACAAAACGCGCCAGCGTGAAACAAGCGAGTAATGCAGGAGACGCCGGGCTGCCGACGGAGACTGAAGCTTTTCTTACAGGGAGGGGTTCAAAAAAGACAAAACGGATCAGAGTTAGGAAAAAAAAAAAAAAAACAGAAAAAAAAAACAGAAAAAAAAAACGCGACTTTAGTTGAGCAGGTACGTCTGCACAGACAGAGAGAGAGACTTGTTTTATTTTAAACTCGCTTTGGTTTAAAATTCGTTTTGATAATTTCCCCATTTTTATTTAAGTTACCAACACGTGCGCTGTGCAGAAAAAATAGCATTATAACTATTGTTTATTTGAGATTAAAATAAAACAGACTTTTCTGGGGATTTTTTTAATGCAAGAAACCCCTTTCTATATTTTAACAGCATTCCCTGACCCAGAAGCTGAATGAAGCAGGAGGAATGGCTTCAGAAACACATTTCTACTTCTTCTGCCTCCGCCGCTCGTGAAGCCACCGCGGAGAGGCTCGTGCCAACAGGAGCATATGGTGACATTGGTTTAGGGACAGAGTTGTAAAACAGCAGGAAATTCTATTATCTGCCGTGGAGGTCCACCCTTTGTGGCTGCTTTGAATACATATTTCTCCATAACGAGCACGAGCTCGTGGGGGATGGATTCATTTAAAGACGTTTGGACAGAAATACGCGTCGTTTTTAGAAAAACTCCAGGAAGACGAAATGATATTAATATCGAGGTGAAGGTAATTTAACTTGACATTTCTTAAGCCTGAATTTTAAATCAAGTGGGAAATTAAAGCAGTTTAGGAAAGTGAAACAAAAGGAAGTAAGTTGAATTTCTTTTGTTTTTTTTGCTACAATAATAAATAAGGTTTTATAACGGCCGACAGGTTTCTATTTTTTTTTTACTTCTTTTTATGAATACACAACGCATTTGTAAAGGCCTTTATCACAAGAGAGAGAGAGATAATCCTTATTCCAGCAGTTACAGCCCCCAGTTGCGGTCCTCACCGAACCGAACCTCCGATCGGACCCGCGCTGCTTGGGATCATTAACCTCCAGTTCGTTTTAAATGCCCCCAAAATCCTCAGTTGGCTTTAAAATCTGTAGGAAAGCTGGTCTGAACGTATTTCCCTCCTATTTCGGCCTAATTTAAACGTTAATTAGGAGCAGCAAAGTTGACATCATCAATCATCACCTCTTGGAGGTTTTAGTTGGATGATTCGCGCTCGTCACCGCGGCCTCCCCGCTCCAAAAGCATCGCACCTTTCAGAAGGAATTTCATCTGGATGTTCTCTCTGAGAGACACGGTGGCTTTCATTCCCATTCAGGTCTTCTAATAATTGTCAAAGAGGCCAACTGGGTGCTGTTTGTGTCCTGTCTTTGGATAAATTCAGAGCTGCAGGAAACTCCCAGCCGCTCTGTCATCAATCATCACATTAATTCAGCGCGCTGCTGAAGAAATGCTTCCACTAATCCAGCCTCTATTAGAAGCTAAAAGACAGTGATTAAACAAGTGCAATAATAATCTTAAAAATGTTACCTCATTTGTTTCTAAGCTCTCAGCTAATTATTATTATCCCCACCCCCATCCCCCTACGTGACATGTATATTTACAAGAGCTGCTAGACAAAAAAATTAAAAATTACTGCTTCTGAAACAACATTTTGGACATAATCTATTATGATCTGAATGAGGCTCAATGCAAAGCACAAACAAATAACAATAAAAAGAAATTCGACACAAGGATGAATTTAAACAATGTTTTTCTGCTACTGTTTTTAATCTAAAGTTTATCTTTCAAATTGAAGCCTAACAAGTCTTGCAAATTAGAAAATATTTAAAAGAAGTTTTGTCATTTGTAAGGTTTCAGTTGTCTCCCCTTAAAAAAATATAATATACTAAATAATCACAGAAATAAAGCCCAAACGACACAAGTTTAAAGAGAATTTACAGTTCTTTTTATTATATGTATTTATGTGATTGAGTCACGAAAAGCAATAAAAATATTTTGTTTGTGATCAGAGGCGCGTTTGTGTCCGCGGAGAGGGCAGCTCTCTCTGCGCAGCGTGGCGTCGTGTTTTATGAAAGCAAACAGCTGTAAACGCCTCTCAGGCCAACATGATCCAAGCGGAGGCTGCTCGGGGCGCTGAGGGTGTGTTTGTTTCCATTCTGTTTCCACCACATGTCGATGGTTTCTACTGGAAACACACCGAGGAGCGCAATGAGAAGAGTCATTTGTGGCACTGTTACATTATTTTATCCACACAAGAGCTTCTGATAAAAATATTTATTCATTCAGCGCACAAAATACTTGCTAAACAGTCAAATTAAGATATAACAACATGGGGCAGGTTTGGCCTCCTTCTTGTGCGTAATGGTTTGGGCATCCTTTAACCGACTCATCACACCTGTTTATCCCTGAGTGCGCGCGCGCATTTCCCCCTTCTCCTTCCAAATCACGTCCTTGTTGATGTCACGAGGTGATCGCTTTCCTTCCAAGCCGCTCTCAGACACTTTGAGGTCATTTAATCGGCGGAGACGCGCACGTGTTCATCTGCTGTTTGGAGGCTCACGCGTCCTCCACGTGGCTCCAAGTCGTCAATCCTTATTGGTTATTATAGAGCTGTCCATCTGAGACTGCGCGTGGCATCATTCCCGCTCAGGGTTTCATTGTGTCACTGTCACAGTTTTAATTCTGTAAGTCAAAAAAAAAAAAAAAAAAAAAAAAAAAAAACCTGCTGATTAGATTTCTGAGCAGCGGATGAATTACAGATGACTGAATTTTATTTCCTGATTAGAATCCAAAGAGTGTCAAACTGCAGCTTCTGAAGGAGGTTAAATCTGCCTCTTCAGTCTCAGTTTTTATTGGACATATTGATTTTTAACCTAAATCCTTTAAATTATCCAGTATGAACTTGTAATTCTTTCTATAATAAATAAAACTTAACATTTCCCTGTGGCATTATAACTGCAACTATATCTTATTTTATTTGTTTAATGATAATTTGTCAGTGTATTTGTAAAGCTAATTTAAAACCACACAAGTTGGACCAAAGTGAAAGAAACAATTGACAAAACCATTTTCTTCGTTCATCAAAATAAATGAAAATGTCTGTTATCGTTTCTAAAGATCTACAGCATTTTCAAAAGTCCTTTTTCCAAAAACCTGAATTTATCATGTTATACATGTATATAATGTTTCACTTCTGCTTAATATTTTATCTTATTAAGTGATAAGAATAAAACCAAACATGAAATCATTAAAAAGTCTAAATAAAGTCTGAGCTGTGTCCTAAAGTAATGTATGATCGTTTTTAATTTTTTAAACTCAAATTCTGACTACTTTCCTTTTCTTTTAGCTGAAAGTGTAAATTAAAGGTAGTTTATTGCAATCTAAATCCATTTAGTTTATTTATATAAGTGTTCAAGACTAATCCCACTTTGTCAACATTAAATTAATTGGCCTACAGTTTAAAAAAGAAGTCCAAGTTTTAGCTCAGACTTTAATTTAATTTTATATTTATCAAAATTATAAACAATTAAAACAACCGGTGTCACTTTGTCATAAACAAATGCAGTTCTGTAAGAGGCAGCATCTCTTATTTTCTGCTTACAGTGTTAATAAGTGGGTCAGAGTGAGCTCAGAGCTGCTGTTTTATGATTGATGAAGAGATCAGAGGCAGTGCACCATGAATGTAACACACCTGTTTTTATCTGACTGACATGTATGTAGCACCGACTCCACTCTGAGCGGGCAGCAGCAGCAGCAGATTTCCAAGCCCTGACACCTCTGAACATGAAGTAGCTTCATTTTGTTCCATGTTGCCCCCTCCCGGCCCCCCTCCAGCCTCTCCCGGGAGAGGACTGTGGTCGTCCTTGTTGCTCTGAAAAGGCCCACTGGGGCCCATTTGAGCTCATGAAGAAGGATATCTGGAGCTTTAGTAAAATTACAGCATTATGGGTGAATGTTTCTCCTGTTTAACTCCTGACTGGCTTCATTATTGTGTAATTAGCCCACAGGCCGGTGGTTTGTGGAATCTGATACTGTAGACGTTAGATTTATAGTGTTGATGTCTGTGGCTCAAAGCCAAATAATTAAAGACACGCGATTAATATGACCACTGATACCACAGCGGTTCTAAAATAACATTTGTATAATTATTTCACAATTATTGAGATTAAAAAACTGAAAATTGCTTTAACCACTTTGGATGTTAATGATATGTTATGTGTTTTTATTGCATTCGTATGAAATTACAGTGTTCTTGGTTGGTCAATAAGTAAACATGGAGTAAATCAGGATTTTATGAATCCCTCAAACAGGAGCGTTTAGCTTAAATGAACAATTTTGTCTGTGTTTTTTGCATAAATAACCACAGCCATCTGATTTAAAAACTAAACATTGCTTAGTCATCATCATTAATTGACACTTTGACCTAATTTTAATGTAGTAGGTTATATTGTCAACATGTGCAGTTGGTCAGATCTATTTATAGGCGCTGATGGGACTCTGCTACTGAGCTGCTTTATGATCATGACTGAACCTGAGCTCAGCAGAATGAAGGCGAAAGGACAACAGGGTTAAAAACTTTCAAAGTTGTTGGATTCCAAGGGTAATAAGTTTCTTTATTGTTTTCAAAAGGTTTTATGTCTGTTTGGTGCATGACTTTTTGACTGTCCTTCAATTCCTCCTAACTTATTGGCTCTAAAGTCAGCCCTCTAAAGTTATTTCTGATTCCTTTTTAGTTTCTTCAAAGTCATTCAGTTGTCACTGAAGATGTTTTCAGTCTTCGGTTGACCCTAAAGCTGAAAACCTTTGTTACTATGAGCAAATATTGTCTTTTGTCACCCTAACTTTCATACACAGCTAACATATATCCTCTGATTTATGTTAACTTTGTGCATTACTGCATGGAAAATACTATTACTTTGGTGCATTATGCTGCTTTAAAGACTCACGGTGAAATAAGGACACTTATTCTGCAATTTTTAAACTGTAAAATGACGTTTAAAAATTCTCTCTAACACATGCACATTCAATAATAACCAGACAGTGATTCATACATGATCTCTTTAATTATTCCTGCTACGTGACAGAGCTGAAACTGTTTGTTAAAATTACAGCATGAAATTTTCAGCCCATTTTCTCTGGAGAAAAGAAAACAAAAAATATGTTCTATCTTTATGACCTTTGTTATGTGTCCATTAATCCTATGATTTTGTTAAATGGACCAGTTTTTTTTTTTTATTAGCATACGACCACAGCAAACAGTGAGAAGACAATGCAAAGATCAATAAGGTTGGAACCTTCCCCCCCCTAAATCTTTAGTTTCTGCTATGAGAGAAAACAATTCCTCCATTCAGGACTCTTAAGGCCTATCTTCTCATGTCATGGTACATATCTTGGCAAATGAAGACAAATACATGTATGAGCACACCATGTTCCAGGGGAGCTTTCAACAAATTAATCACTTGCAATTCTATCCATGTCCACTTGGGCGCCTGTCGGGTCCCTGATGCGGCGTCCGCTGCGTAATGAGGGCCACATCGTTGAATTTTTACAAGCCGCGGTTGCTCCTCGAAACAAGAGAAAATAAATGAGCGAGTGAAGCCATCTCTCTGGAGGCGCGTCGTTTTCTCGAGATGGTGTGGCGCCTCGACCTCCAACATCACCCCTCCACCAAGTCTTCCTCTCCCTCCGCACATCAGGATTTCATTAAATGGTGAGTTGCACCCCCCCCCTCCCAATTCACTTCACTCCATCATCACCAGCACCCCCTCTTCCCCCTTTTTGCTCTCTCCTGCGCCACTTTGCTCCCAAACCAAATGAGGAAATGGCTCGTCTGGTCGCTGACAGACCCCGAGTTGGGCCGTAAAGATAAATGACCCAAAGTATTAAAGTTTAACACGTTGACAAAACCCACCTGATCTGTGGGATTAATGCAACAAAAAATCCATCTGTGGAGAAAAAAAGGAGGGAAAGGAGGGGGTTTGCTTTGGAGTAGAGATGAGGACTCACAGGAGAGCAACACCCAGGCACTGGGAAGGTCAAACAACATTTAGGATTAGGCCACGTCCAAGGTTGAGAGGATAACTTTGTAGATATTATTTCTGTGGCTTAAATAGAAATGCACATCTACACCTACAACACATGCACGTTTTAGAAAAAAAACTTTGGCTTTGGTTAAAATCACATTTATATTCTGACACCATCCAGAGCCGAAGTCCAATCACAACGAAGAGTTAGCAGAATGTTGAACATTCCTGCTGCAAATAGAAAAATCAGACAGAATACTGATGCACACAATTTAGGTTTATGTTTTAACCTTTCTGAAAACACATTTTCACGCAGTTCTCAGGTGCATGACTTTAGCTTCAGACAGCCAAACAATTACAGGTAATTTTCCACTCATATTTAACACTACTTGAATTTTTAGGCCAGGTGTTTCATTGGAAGGTGTTTGAATCTTTGTCATATGCTGTACATTTAATAAATCAAACTTTAATTCAGCAGTTTGCATTAGTCTGTCATGTGCATAACCCTTAAGACCTATTTTCTATTAGAATAGAAAAATTGTGACTACAGGCAGGGATATCCAAAAGCAGCTTCAGGGTGTCTGTTTACAGACAATGCATTTTAAATAATACAGTGAAAATTATGATCTATATTTTAGAAAGCAAATGATTTTACCTGGCTGTTAAGAAGGCACCAGAGTACATCGTAGTTGTGGATGTGGTCATTGCCTCATTATTTTTTGCCTCACAATAATTCAGCGATTCCCAAGAGGAAATCAGATGACCGAGCTCGTGTTATCTTGTGTTTAAAGTTACTGTTAAAGGTGAAAGCCCAAATTTATCTGCAGCCTCTTAATTGCAGGGGAAGAGGCCATGGTGGGAAATTTTCAGGACAGAAAGACTCAGTGGTGGTTTATTTTGGTTTGGTTGTGGAAAGGATGGGAGAAGTACAGAAGATTTGACGTGAATCTGGTAATAAAGTGAATATAAAGTCAAAGTTAAAGACTAAAACTCAGAAGGGATTGGGGTTTTACAAAGCTGATAGTTTTATGAAGTATTTTTGTATTTCATTTAAGTTTATCTAAATTGTTTATATACTGAATTGTACAGCACTTTGGCCAACTTTGTTGTGTTTTATGTGTTATACAAATAAATTGACATTGATATTGACTTCATTTTAGTGAATCACATCAAAATGCACTCATAAAAGCAAAGCACAAATAACATTCAGTATAAAAAGTGGGCAAATATAAGAAGGTATATATAAGAGTTAAATATAAATCCTGTATGATTAGCTGTAGTCAACCAATATATACTTAAAAAAAGGATATAGAATTTTAATTCATTTATGGTTTATTTATATAGGCTTGTGTTCAGCATTAACAAATACTGTACACTATTACATTTATAGCCATTTATTTGCAATGCAGGTAGTACCAGTCTGGAAGATCCCACAATCAGAGGATTAGTTAAAGGTGAGGGTGTCTGGATTGGATGTGAAAGGTCCAATACACCCTACAGGGTAAATCCCATTTTACCCCTCGACCCTTCCATTTGACCCATTCCTGTTTCATGCTTTTGTGCTAATGGATCGAGGTGTCCTCATATTTTTTTGGAAAGGGCAAACGAAGAGCAAAGAGCAAGAGCAAACTTCAAAGTGTTACAAATGGAGCATTAGCAAAGAAACTCTCTTCGTGTGCAAAACTGTGAAAACAGAAGAATGTTACAACAGTCTGTGAACTCTTTTCGAAAAGGACAAGGCTGAAGCCATGTTGGATGCATTCGACCTTTGAGACTCGAAGCGGCATGAGAAATCTTTATGGTGCCATGTTCTCTCGGGAGTACCTTGGAAAACGCTTGTCACCCGGTACAGTTGTCGCTGCATCGAGTAATAAAACCTGACACTGTATGCAAAGAGAAAGCCGTATATAACCCCGCACAAAAACACTGCTGAGCTGTCTGGGCAGAAGCTTATCAAAGAGAAACTAAAAGGCAGTGTTTTAGCTTGCTTTTAACAAGAAATAAAACAACACCTGTCAGATTCTGTGTGCTAAAGACAAGAAAGAACGTTTAGGCTGCTAATACCGAATGGTGCAAAAACCTGCTTGTGCATTTGGTTGCATATAATTATGAAAATACCAATCAGGCAGAGGTGCATTTAAGGACTTTAAGAAGACATTTGGAACCAAGAAGGTAAAATCTTTTCCCCAAAAAGTTCAGATATTTCAGCAGAACAGGGATAAGCATAATTTCTCATTGCAGCTTCACAGACAGAGTACATTTGAGTAGAATAAAGACAGAATAAAGGGTTGTTTGTTTCTTTTAAAAACAGCATGTCTGTATTGACGTAAAGTTGAAAACCTTTTGCAATTATAATTCATCCCAGAGAGAAACCGCGTTCACCTCAGATTAGACTTCCATTGGAGACAACAGATGTAAAAAGGATTTGTCGAACATCTTGGTGTTTGTGTTGCCTGTCTGGACACACGCGGGGATGGAGATACTCACACAGGATAATCCGACTGCCAGAAAGTTTAGCAACTTTCAAAGAAAATGTAAATGAATGCATTCCTGTGATTAGTAGCTTGTCTGAAACATTCGCAGTGCTGGTCCAAAACCCACAGCTCAAAGCAGCAGGTTAAAACAAACAGTAAGAATTATTGGGAAACACTTTGCTTTTTGGCTCAATTGTGAAGTGCCTTCATGGAGTTATGGATGTGTCCACATTAGTGAAATATAAGCTTGTAGTGAGGAGCACTGAACATGTTTAAATGTTTCGAGCCAGCTGTTAAATCATTGTGTGAATGCTATTAAGCATTCACACCATTGTTTTCCTGTTTCTCTTTCTTATCTATTATTCTTCTTTCACTATTCCGTACGTTTTTCGGCATCTAACTCGTTCCGCAATTTTTCAGCTATTTCAACCGTTCATATATCAAAAC